>NC_088203.1:61299926-61599926 GCF_037126465.1 Ornithodoros turicata
TCAGACTGCCTTCATTTGACTGATCTTTTGTTACAATATATGGGCATACAACTCACATAACATGAAAGACTACATACTATCCATTTGGTCATAATATAATTGGACAAAGTTAATGTGGTCCATTCCTTGCATAGTTTCTGAAGGTTGTTGCAGAGTCCAGTTTTATTACCTCAGTATGATCATTTGCAAACAGATTGTACTTGCTGCTCCACACACGTGTGATGGAAAGTAAGAGAATAAGGAATTTCCTTCATGTATGAGGATCATCCAAC
The DNA here is from genome assembly GCF_037126465.1 of Ornithodoros turicata. Lineage (NCBI taxonomy): Eukaryota > Metazoa > Arthropoda > Arachnida > Ixodida > Argasidae > Ornithodoros > Ornithodoros turicata. Next base: position 61,300,199 of record NC_088203.1, read on the forward strand.
AAAAGTTCCTCTGCTGTGATCAAAATAATAAACCTATAGCACAACATTGAAAAAATTTATGTACAGATTAGAGCTCAACGTTACTCCCTAACACAGTCACCTTATTTAGCTGAACATTTTTGATACTGTGATACCAAGTATTCAATACGTTGTCTGTGCCATGCTATGCCCTGTTTACAAAGTGAGGCATTCACTTTGCATTTCACCTGATCAATTTGTGTTTCATGATCACTTGCGAATTGGTGACTGCCGAGGGGTGCTTTGAGAGGAAGATGGAACAGCAGATTGGGCAAATTTTCATTGAAGTAGGAATCATCACCTTGAGCACGAGGAGAACGAAGTATACAGGAAGCCCACGAAAAGGAAACTCACGTTTGTGTGTCTCCTGTATACTTCATTCTCCTCATGCTCAAGGTGATGCTTCCTATTTCAACGTTGTACCAGCTCGCTTGTGTACTTTTTCTCTCTTTGGCAAATTTCCAGATGAATTTCTGGAACAAATCCCGAGTCTTTCAAGACAGGTGCAGACAGCGTTGACATGGTTGTACTACACCCTTCCAAGTCCTGTGCGTTTTGGTTTCATCGTAGTTTGACGCTTTCCCAGGATCTCGCAGTACATCTGCATTTACTGTCATTGTGCATGTGAGATAATCTACAAGTTGCACACAATGATAGTCCTAAAACATTGTCGGCATAGCCTTTCCAGACGAAAATGCGAGTTTGACCTCCTTCAGAATGCTTTCACCGGGCACCCACCATGACTTCCTATGGTATTTTGTCTCAGCACTTGCATAATGCATCCAGGTTTCATTAATAAAAATTGTCATTGCATCCAGGTTTCATTAAGTAAAATTGTCTTGATACCATTGAAGGAAAATGCAAGCTGCATTCATTCGTTGCTGTTTACAAACGTTACCGAGCAAATGTGGCCCCCATCTCGCATAGCTTTCGTTGACCATGCTGAAGGAAATTTGTTCTCATTAGTATCAGAGTGCAGTACCAGTGACCCGCCAGTCTCCGTTAACAATTCTCGGAATTTCAGAAAAGAAACGTCGTTTCGTGGTGTTATAGCTGATCTCCCACTGTACTGTTCATTGTGCAGATTTTCACGACCCTGTATAGAGGACACACCATTTCAATGCCTGTAAAGTGTTTTGTATAAACAGGTGTTAACTGTCAGTGGATATTCTCTAAAGTACTCTTTCACTCTTTTATTCTTTAACGAAAAATAGGATAACTCTTCCGTACTAGGATAGTCAGACGTACTCGGAAATATTACATCCATGCTTGAATGCCTGACACATTAGGTGAACGGCACTTCATTAACCAACATCTGCAGTGCCGGGATGTCACACCCAACTACTACACCATTCAGTTTGTCCTAGTGGTGTTTTCTTTGAATAACAAATATCGGGAAACTTATTTTTGGATGGCCCTCCTAATTCCAGTTCTCTTTCTGCATTTGGCTACATTTTTTAGATTTCTTGTGACGACTCTTGTGGACAAATAGCAGCATGGAAGACTTAATAACAATTGGGGTTTACATTGCGAGACAACTGAGATCATGAGCGGCACCACAGCAGTCGGTCTGTGGATTGCCCACCTGAGTGTCCTTAAATGTGCAATGAAAGCTCACCACACAACACACCGTATTTAATGTCCCTTGTGGAAGATGGCATGTCTAAGCAACCTGTATCCTGGCACTAAGTTGCTGCTGTTTTTGGCCGGGTTCGAACCAGCGATCTCGGGATCAGAAGGCGAACAGACTCACTCACCAGGGCCGGTTCACGGACAACTTGAACACCACAATTATGTTAACTCTGCCATCAAGTAATTCAGTTTCCTGCATATGTTTTGTAACAATTGAACTTCAGTTTTGTAAGCCTGAAAGCTAAGCTTAGAACCACCTCTTATAATATAGTGACTGTATTTGATGTGTGAATGTGTTCACACCTCTTAAAAAGCTAATAAAACAAAAATCTTGATGATTTCTAATATGTGGTACATACAAGGCCAGCTACAAGACGTCTACAATTAGACGTCAATTACTAAATGTCTACAAGATGTCTAGTAAATCACTAATTTTAGACGTCTAAATAATGGTAAGACTTTTAGACGTCTAGTCAACGTCTAGTTTGGGCACTATCCCTAAAGTCTAGGGCTAGAACAGGTCTGGACGTCTAGTTGACTACCATGTGTTCCCTGGGACGTTGTTGTTGTCAGCCTCTGTACAAAGATTTGGGTGGACCTGAAACGAACCTTTTTTTTTTCTTTTCATTTCCTGTTTTCAAGTTTTGTCTTGGCATGTAGCTGTGAGATGTCAGTAGAAGCCATGAAGTCATTCTCTTTACTTCTTGAACTTGGATGAAGAAAGCACTGTTCTGGAAGATCCTAATTTGTCAGAGGCGTCGTAAAGGCATTAGTGTAAAAACCAGGTCTCTCAGCAAAATTGCCGTGCACACACGTACATTGTTTGATGCCGTTTCATGGATGGATGGGACTTGGATCAGCAGTACCTGGTCCTTCTATAACACAGAACGTCAAAAGTGCATCTCAAGTTGGCTACAACAACCGCAAAAACCGCCGCCCTACAGCACACACACAGTTCACAAACAGAGAGATAAAAGGAAACTGGGAAGTGGTTTATGGCGCTTATGTTACGGACAGAGGTACTGTTTGTATTTAGTGCCTGTTTCTAACACCAGCACACAAACAGCGTCAGTTCTTCCTTTTAGTGATCGGGGTTCATAGTTTGCGAATTGTTCTGTGTCCAAAAATTGTAAACACATTATATGTATTTAAGTAATATACGTACCGCTTGCGCTTGACCCTGTCGAGCTGCCTGCAGCTGTAATACACATGAAAACCAATCATGTCTACCACATTCCACAAAAGTCACAGGTTCAGTAACAGGGAAAGTTTCATGATAACGCGTCCGACAACGAGAAAAGCCAACACATTCATATGAATGACATCATGTTCTTTTACTTGTTTATTGTATTTTATTTATCTAGTTATTAATTATAGGTTAGGGGATACCGTACGTTGTACCGATTTCGTCTTTTGCTGCTAAGTTACTCACGAGCAAGAGTGACAGATCCGATTGGGAAACTACATAGACATTGTGACTTACTGTCGAAGTTGCTGGCTCGCTTTGTTCGTGGAACACTGTCGGAACGACGTCAAGTTTCAATTCGTTCCTTTTTTGTGTCAATCCAAGTTGCACTTGCACGATGTTCTCATCCAGGTACACATTATCGGTGAAATGCGAGGAGCATACACGGACAGCATGAACACTCCTTGCTTCATCTGGATACCCGCTAGTGATGTAGCTGCTTCCAACTTTCGCTTCGTCTGGGGTCTGGCTGTAGCTGTATCCTTGGCGTGCGCTTTCGAGGATCAAAACGAAACCGGATCTTTTAAATTCGATTCCTCATCGCCCGGTCCGTTTTGGAAGGAGAAAATTTGGCAAATAGCTCGGTGGTAGTGTACCGAACACGTTGGTATTGGATTCGTAACCACGGTTCCGGATGCGACAGTCCCTTTAAGGGTGTAGACGAAAACACGCTAGCGACGGACTTCTGTGTGATACTAACGACTCCGGCGGCTGCCTCGACCACGCCAGTACACCGCAGTTTTGTCCACAGTTTGACAGCTGAACTTCACCAAGACTGGCCCCGTCCCCCGGAAGTTATGGACCGCGACTTCACACTAATCGAGCTAAAGGCAGCATTGCAGCTTGTGAACGCCGGCTCGTCCCCTGGACCCGATAAAATAACTTATGCCGCCCTGCGAAACCTTGACGGGCGGTCACTCCAAGCTCTCCTTCATGTGTACAATACGTCTTGGCAACAAGGATTTTTACCACATACATGGAAGGAGGCATTGGTTGTTCCCATCCTGAAACCAGGCAAGCCCCCAAATGCCCTATCCTCCTTTCGCCCTGTAAGCCTGACAAGCTGTATGGGGAAACTGATGGAGAGAATGGTTTTGCATCGCCTAGACTGGTGGCTCGAAAAACAACGTGCGTTCCCTCACGAAATGGCTGGATTTCGTCGCCACCGAAGCTCCATGGATCCAGCTCTCGACCTAGTCTCTACAGTTCAACATGCTCGTGCCCATCGACGGATCGTCCCATCGATTTTCCTCGACATCAAGCGCGCATATGATACCGTCTCGCACATTTGTGTGCTGCACGCCTTGCGCTCGTTTGGGGTATCCGGTCGGCTCTTCATCTGGCTCCAAGACTTCCTTACGAACCGAACTGTCGCTCTCCGTACGTCCCAAGGCCAAAGCCCTCAGCATCCTGTTCCACAAGGAGTCCCCCAAGGAAGCATTCTCAGCCCGACACTCTTTAACGTGGTGATGGCCGGCCTACAATCAGTAATTCCTCGTAAAGTGTCGTTTTCCGTGTATGCAGATTTGGCGCCCTTTGGATAGTAGGAAAATCACGCCCAGCCATACAGCGCCGCCTGCAGCTCGATTTTAATAATACGTACCTCACGCACCTTGGGATGGACCTTTCACCCGAAAAGTGTGTCGAGCTCCCTTTCACGCGCAAAGCTATGACCGATTTCCCTCTTTGGCTTGGTACAAAGAAGCTTGAGTCGGTACGCTTCCACCGCTTCCTTGGCGTGGTAATCGACTCGGACTTGCGCTGGGCTCGGCACATCAAACACCTTGAAACTAAAGTGCAGCGATGGCTCCCCGCAATTCAACATCTTTCTGACTCAGGATGGGGCTGTGATCAGCGTTCCCTGCTCGCGTTTCACGCGGCATTGGTGAGGGCGACTGTGCTTTACAGCCTTCCTATTCTGCACAGGATATCAACAACTTCATTAAATACACTTCGGTCCCTGTTTGCTCGAAGCCTTCGTCGATGCCTCGGAGTTCCAAGAACCGCTGAAACACGGCAAGTATGGCTGAAGCTGGTGAGCTCCCGATTGAGGTTCTCCGTGAATGTGAAACGGCTCGGCACTTCCTCCGTTTGCGTGCTCACAATCCCCGCCATCCGCTCAGGAAAATTCGATACCGCCCTGAAAGCGACTTTTATCGAGTAGCCCAGAGGACACGCCATACTCTCACTGGCTTCATAACTAAGGACACTATACCACTGGAAGCCCCCTGGTCTCTACCGGTACTGCCCACTTTTGTACGCCTTCGAAACCTTCTGGAAAGAAGAAATCAGGTCCCCCCTCAAGTCCTCCGAGCCCATTTTCATGCTCTGGTAGATGAGAAGTTTTCTACGTTTACGGCAGCATATACCAATGGCACATCCCGAAACAACAAGTCCGCCTCAGCATTCGTCACACCATCCGAAGGCGTAGTGTACGGATGATGCCTTTCACATCCAACCTCCTCCACAGCTGCGGAACTATATGCCATCCTTTTCTTTCTCCAACACATGGCTGATTTTACACCGCGGGAATGGGCAGTCTTCACAGACTCCAAATCTGCACTTCAAACAATTGAAACTTCCGGCATACGAGGCTCATCCGCACCCCTAGTCACAGATGTGTTAATGGCTTACCACACTATCTACGTAGCAGGCCACAGGCTAGTTCTCCAGTGGGTTCCAGCCCATTGTGGTGTCGTGGGGAACGAGCAGCCCGACAGCGCCGCAGAAGCAGCACTCTCGTATCGGAAGCGGACCAGTATTGTTCTGCTGAGAGGAGACCGCCGTTCAATTCTCCGACGCCTAGTGACACCCCTGGCTTCCCGCCAATGGACAACCGACATTCTTCCCCCCTCTATGTTGAGCACAGTTGATCCAACGCTCGCTTTCCGCATGCCACGAAACGCCTCTCGTCAAAATGCTGCATTAATCCACCGAATGCGCCTCGATGTGGCCCTTACAGCTCAGTGGCGTTACCGCTTGAGACAAGTTGACTCTCCCACCTCCTGCCACTGTGGTGTTCTTGAGGATCTGGAGCATATTCTTCTTCATTGCTCCCACTACCAACCTTCCCGAACCACACTCTCCGAGTCTCTTCGTCAGCTGGACTCTCGCCCCTTCTCCCTATCGAAATTGCTTGGTCCCTGGCCTAATACAGCCGAGCAACGCTCTGCGCTCAAAGCTCTTCTGACATTTCTGGACACCATCGGACTTTGATCGTTATTGTGAAGGGGCTCGTTATTTTATTCCCCACATTCCCACCAGCGATGGGGTAGAGTATCGCCTGTGGCGATGAACCTCCCCACTCTCCAAAGCCAAAATAAAGTTGTTGTTGTTGTTGGAGTTAATCATCGACGAGGACATGTACAGAACCATCGAATCGGGTGTTAGGGGCGGGCTCTGTCAGGCGAGCAGACGTCATTTGCGGGCTAACAACCCTCTGTGTAGTGGCTATGATCCCGATAAAGAGGAGGTGTATATATCAGAGTTCGAAGTAACTCGTTACTGTAACTAAGTTTCTTTTTTTGGTAACTTCTAACTTAACTTGGTACTTGTGTGCCTTGGTAAGTTTCAGAGGAACTCGTTCCATTTTCAGATAACTTTGCAAAAGTAACTTAAGTGAAGTTCCAAGTTACTTTTAACTCGTTTTTCACTCACGCCCACATATTTTCTTGCTTTCGCTCCGGTTCCTTCATGGCATTTTTTGCCATAAAACGTGATATTCAAGCAACGACAGTACATGACTTGAAAACCCGGGCACGATAACAGACAAACACAAACACAGTCTCAAACTCAGCTCAGCTGAGTTTGAGGCCGTGCTTGTGTTTGTCTGTTATCGTCCCTACCTCGTCTCGGGTTTTCAAGTCATGGATCGTCACCACCAGCTCGCTTGCTACCTAACTTTCCTTTCGTTATCAATGACAGTATTTTATTCAGGAAGTAAGAACCGCTGCATTGAAATGAAGCTGAGCCATTGTGCGCCCACAGGGAGTAAGATGCAAAGCGTTCGGATAGACCTCTACCAGAGAACTGTCATCATGACATTGGTAGACACACTGAAACCGAAACAAATCGAAAGGAAAGGGCTGGGTTCCACGAATGGGCACTTGTTCGCTGCCTCCCATTGAAAGAAAAGTAGGACAGAGGGTCGCATCCCTTTAAAAGACCATATCGTAATCCCCTCAAGATCGTGGCTTTCACGAGCGACCTTGTTCACCTCTAGCTTCGGGCGTAGTTCAATTCTACCAAATTTTGGTGCTGTCGAACACTATGACGTCATTTGTTTACAAACAGGGAGAGGTCTAGCGTTGGACATAAACAAAAACGATATCAGCGTGTTTCACTCCTCCGCGGGCAACTCAAGGTCTAACGCAACAGCTCACGCGCACAGCACCTGGGTAATACTATTTTGTATCCGAAGTAACTGGGAAGTAACTCGTTTTTTTTTAAGTAACTCAGTAGCTCCGAGTTACATTTCAGGCTGAAGAACTTCGTTATTAACCTAGTTACATTTTGCAGATGGTAACTTAACTTGTAACAAGTTCTTTTTGACGGGTAACTTCTCAATCTATGGTATATATCATGCATAGATTGCAACGATCTTTACGGATTCAGTATGATAAAGCACCTCCCCGTCGGCGATTTCGAGTGGGTCGAGGATTTTAACTCTGTGGATTTTATGCGTCACCCCACGGATTCGGAGGTGGGGTGTATGTATGCGACTTGGAGTATCCAAAACCTATCCACGCTCTAACGCGGTACTTCCCCCTGGCTACCGAGAAGGCAGTAGTGGAAGAGTAATGGCTCTTGCCATTCCAGCGAGGGCTTCTCGAAGAATTAATGTATCAGCCAACTAACAGCAAAAAGCTGTTGCTCACGTGCAAGGACAAGGTCGAGTACGTCGTTCATTGCGCGCTGCTCGCACTCTATTGTAGATTGGGCATGAGGGTAACAAAAATTCACCGAATTCTAAAATTTCGTCAGGCATCATTCCTGCGTCCCTACATCGAAAACAATGTTGCCAGGCGCGTTGCCGCGGACACGGCGTTCGAAAAAAAGTTCTATAAAATCTCAAATAATGCGGTATTCGGAAGAATGCATTTAAATAAATTTAACATCAGGGATATTCGAGTACCCTTCGGTGAAGAGACAGCAAGTCACCTCGGAAGTCGGGCAGAATGCGTAAGAATGGAAATTTTATCCCCCGATTGCGTCATGTACGAAATGCACAAAAGAAAAGTGCGATGGGATTTCCCCCTGCAGATTGACTTTACGGTTTTAGAACTGAGTAAATTAACCATGTACTCGTTCTACTACGAAACACTGCTGAGCAAGCTCACTTGTCCGGTGATCACCTCCTACTTTGACACGGATTCTGTGATCCTCGGCCTATTCTACAATGACTATGAAGATCAGTTATGTACGATCGCCGACGACCATTTAGACTTGTCTTCCTCCGATCGGGATCACCCACTGTAGAGTTAGAGGAATCACGGTAGGCTTGGTGCGTTCAAAAGTTAAACCGGTAGGATACCCATAGAGGAAGTAATATACTTGAAAGCCAAAATGTACTCCATCAAATTAGCTGGGGGAAAACAAAGCCCCAACAACACAGAAACGTCCTGGATCGTCCCCAGGATATCAACCCCGGACGACGATGACATCCTCAGGAAGTTATCAAGTGGTCCTCCCAGTGTTACCTCCGTGTTAAAGTGGGACTCCCGGTCATATCACCTGCACATCCTCAGGGAGTCAACCTGGAACACTCGCAGCACCTTGTGAGGACGACTTCACCTGCACCTCATTTTCCTACGTATAATTTATACGATACCAGACGCAGTCCTGATAACTTCTCTTTTTCCATACATCTCGTTTAACTTCTGCAATACAATCTCGCTGTTTGTTTCTAGTACAATGCATAACGGACAACGAGCGCAGTGGTTTAAAGAGAAAGCAGAGAGAAATATAAAAGACGCAAAGAAAAATATTGTCAGGGGCACGAAGTCCGAGAAACCCACTCCGAAAGGTACTAGAATTTTCTTCCGAAGCCAAAACAGACACGGTTTATTGCTTATAACGCGATCTTCCATACATTCGAGAGTCCTGCTCGCCTGTGACACAAAATGAAGGGTGAGCTATCCATCTTTATTTCGATTACGCAAAGAAAGTATACTCAAAGTGAGTAATTGAATGAAGTATTAGGTCCACATCAATGCAAAGGCTATGTTTCTTACTCCTTTTGGTTTGAGACGTTCTGGTAGGAGCTTTGAAAGTCAAAAGCAGTGGGACGGAATCGCGCGTTTCTCTCCATTCCACGAGCAATGCGCTCCATTTATCATAGACAGTCATCCTTTTTAGATGCAGAGAATTTTACCCTGGACCACCCTTTATTTCAGAAAAATGTCAATCAGGTCCCAGGATCGGCCCAAAAAGAAAACAAATTTGTTTAGAAAGTCTGAGCAGGTAAACTAAACAAAGTAATATTTCTCGTCCCACTAGCTACCCACAGGTACGGGCACAGGACGTACCTGAATGACTCTTCACGGGCAGTCTGACAGTGTTATCCTCAGGACGTCCTGAAGATAACATCGACGGACGAGGACACGATGACACTGTGGGGACGTCCTGAGGACTGCGTGTGTTCTTTGGGATTGCAAGAGCTAAAGGAGTCAAAAAGAACATTGTGCACAAACACCTCCTTCTTGATACGTACCACGATACCCTATTCAAGCACACTAGCGTATCGCACGAACAGGTGTCAATAGTGGGAAAGAAACAGCGCATGTACACCATCAGAAATGTGAAAAGAAGTCTGATGGCGTACGACGACATACGATACCTCTACAATGACGTTGACTCCTACCCATACGGAATATGGTAAGCTTGAGTGGATGATGGAGATAGCGGGATTTAACCGGGCATCCTTTCTCCCGTCAGATAATGCAGTGGATGAGAAGGAGTAGCGTCAGTTGGACCAGTTGAAGGATATGGTTCCTCGTTCTCTTCTCGCTCGTCTCATGCACGCTGGCGCTGGACGCCTGCAACTATACTGCGAGCATGAAGCTGGAGAAGGATAAGCACACCTACGTGCATGAATTGTCTTTCGATATCTTGGCTATCACAGATTGGCATGTGGTACCTATGCAGTCCGGCAGTAAGCTGGACAAGAACACTACTGGATCGCTGCGCACGTGCTTTCAATCGCTGGACGTGAGCGTCCAGTGCACGTGGAATGTGTCAACTCATGGAGGATGAAATTTTTCTTACCCGCTGTCCCGGAGACGTCTATATGATTTGTCACTTCCGAGGAACCATGCCCAGCTTCAAAGGAGTCAATCTCTCCACGACAGCCATGATTTTTCTAACACATGTACTCAATAAACGTTGCAATGTATTCCTCTTGTCTGTCTAAGATATAGCTGTAGCGGGGTCGCTGGGGTGGCCAATCAACGGGCTTGGAAGGAGCCAATCCGCGTGAAGTGGATGGATCGATCGGCAATCAGTAGGTTTGGGGGGTACCAATCTGCGTGAAGTGGGTGGAGCCAAAAGGACGCCTGTCAATCAAAATGGGGTCATCTTGAACCAATCAGCGTGAAGGGGCAGAGCCAAAAAGGGGGCCTGTCAATCAAGTGGGGCCACCAACCACAGGGATTAGAACTGGCTTGTGTTGGATTAGAGCTGACTCGTGGTGCATTAGAAATTCCTAGAACTGGATTAGAAATAGGATGTTCTTATAGTGGTCCCCCTATACTACTATCGTTAACAAGCATTCCATGTAAAATACTAGAGCATATTATCTACTCACACACTGTCGAACACCTTGAATTCCACTCCTTCTCTCCATATCATCACGGTTTTAGAAAAAAGATTTCTTGTGAAACGCAGCTAGTCTCCTTTGTTCATGACCTTCATGTTGCACTGGACCTCGTTACTCAAGGATTCCGCACCGACTGCATATATTTCTTGACTTCCTGAAGGCATTCGATAAGGTATCACAGTATCTTTTGCTTCATAAATTGCGCAATTTTGGAATCGACGATAAAATTCTAGCTTGGATACACTCCTTCTTAACTAATCCCTCACAGTTTGTGTCTGTAAACGATGACAAATTCAGACCTGTCCTTTCTTAGCTTCCCCAGGGTTCTGTCCTTGGCCCGCTTCTCTTTCTAATACACATTAACGACCTTCCAAATGACCCTACATCCACCGTACGTCTCTGCGCTGATGGCTGTGTCATCTATCGTCAGATCACTAACGGTTCTGATATGGAATTTCTTCGCACTGATCTCATTAAGCTTTCTTGGTGGTGTCAAACTTGGCACATGCAACTTATCGAAATGTACAATGATAATTTCTCGCTCTAATAAAGTGCATACGACTGATTCAATTAATAACATTCCACTTGAATCAGTATCAGTTTACAAACACCTCGGCATTTTCATTTCATCAAACCTATCATGGCGCCTCATGTTGAATATATCACTAGCAAAGAATCTCGAGCTCTAGGTTACACTCGCCGAAATTTTTCGTCCGCTCCAATTAACACTAACGTAACTTTGTATAAATCATTTGTACTTCCTAAGTCGGAATATGCAGCCTCCGTGTGGGATACTGATCACACCACCATTTCAAACTCATGGCTGCCCTGCCTCGTCTCTTGCCCCGAGGGGTATTTATTAGACTCTACGCGGATGACATCTGCATATGGTCATCGGGAAAGCAGTGGCCTGCTTTACAGCGTCACCTTCAGACTACATTTGACCGCATAGTGCACTTCCTCCTGGAGAGGGGCATGGACCTGTCTTCAGAAAAGACTGTAATGCTGCCTTTTACGCGTCGCCATCTTAAGAGATTTCAACTACATATTGGTCATCATCAGGTACGTCGTGTACCGCACCATCGCTTTCTCGGCATTACTCTCTACCGGAGTTTGTCATGGGTAGCGGAGGTGCGCTATCGAAAAGCAAGAGCTGAGAGTCGTCCTAATGTTCTTCATTACTTATGCGGTTCCCCACCGCCATCCTCAGCTTCGAGCCATTATGAGTCGTCACCACTCTTCTTTTACCCGAGCTATCCAGACACAACCTAGTCTTATTCCGAAGCACGAGCCACATGCATTACCGGATATCCCCTACAGCATCCTGACATAAGAATTAATGTGCCTGGACTCCCGGGAAAGAAGGATATACGAACGCGTGTTCTTCGTCAGTTCAGTCTTGAATTACTAAACAGCTCCGCAGGCAGAATGCAGATTTTCACGGATGACTCTACGACATCATCCGGCTCCTCGTGTGCGTTTGTTATCCCTGAGGCGAATATCGAAAGAGCGGTGCGGCTGTCTCACGTCACCTCTGCGTCGGCCGCTGAACGTTATGGAGTCCTCTTGGCACTAAGTTTCATCAACTCGCAATCTTCAGTTGCTCGCTGGACCATCTATACCGACTCAAAATGTGTGTTACAGACTCTAGCTACCATGTTTACTACGGAATCTCTGGCGTGAGCAGCGCAAGATGTCTTGCACGCATACCACGCGGCAGTCTTAAAAGGTCATGACATCCAAATGCAGTGGATCCCTAGTCACTGTGGCATTGCAGGCAACGAGGCTGTGGACGCTGCTGCACGCCGGGCTCTTCAACTCAGGCGCGTCCAAATGATGCCTGTTTATTTCACCAATGGCGACGCGGGGCGAATGCTGAACGAGCTCAAGCAAGAAATGTGCAGCACCTCCTGGTTAACAGGATCGGCTCGGGTTTCGCTTCTGTACAAGGTCGACCCAGAGTTACGCTTTCGAGTTCCACCTTCCTTCACGCGACAAACGACGACTGTCCTACATAGGCTACGGCTCAATGTACCGTACAGCGCACGTCTCCTCTTCAAACTTGGAAAGCCAGACTCTCCGAACTGAAGTGAGTGTGGCGTTGTAGAGGATGTAGAACACATCCTTGTCAGGTGCCAGAAATACATTGATACTCGAAGGGCATTAGAGACAAGCTTCCCTCGTGTGGACTCTCGAGCCTTTGACATCACGAAGCTGCTAGGTCCTCCGTCGTCCGACAAGGCGCTAAGGACACTTGAAGACTTTCTGTATGCAACCGGGTTTATGGAATTCTATGACACGCTGAATGTGTGATGTGTCCTGTGTGGGCCCACAGCGATTCCGACATTTTACTCTCACTTGGTCGAAACTTTTGAACTTTCGAACTACATGTTGAACTCCATTACCATCTCTGTTCTCGGACATCATCTCTGTTTTTTTCATCATCTCATCATCTGTTTGTGTAAGTGGGGGTAGCCAGTTCGACATCGTCGAAACTCACATCCCTATTTTTTTCTCTATCACATCACATCACATCAAACTCAATAGAAACAGTAACTACAACCGCACCGCCAGTGTCACTGCTATGACACAGAACCTCAATCTCCCTCTACTTTGCACTCGTCGAAAAATAACTCGTCTCTGTTTCTTTCGCAAGATTTATTATCATAATGTACACCTCAGAGAATCGTTAATCCAACAGCCTTCATGCATCTCAGCTCGTACCGATCACCCACAGAAAGTCGTCATTCCCTCGTGCTCAACGAGATCATTTCACGATTCATTTGTTCCTCGTACATCGTTGGAGTGGAACCACCTTCCCGGTACCATCACCTCCATTACCGACGATACCAGCGTCACGCCGACTTGCGCCGATTCACGCCGCCGCCGCCGACCAAAAATGGGCCCAACGCCGCCGCCGACAAAAACAGCACCGGCGCACACCTCTAACGTATGGTCATCGTCATCGTGGCATCTATGCCTTTGTAATCGACAGGCGCCACGCATGACGTGGGGGACATCTGATGGGGCACCTGCACGAAACAAGTGAGGCCTAGATGCGCACAGCCAGAAGTCTGCAAAAATATAGTATTTTAAAATATTTTCACGATAAATGGCAGTTTTCCAGCGATTTTAAAAGCTTCCAGATGCCGCGTGCTGTTTGAGCCCAAGTCGCTAGATTAGTCCCTAGGCGCTAGACACGTATATTTGGTCGCTGACCTGCTCTGAAAGTCGCTATAAGTCTGGCGACAAAGTCGCTAGAACGGCAACACTGGTTTCTCGCCGCCGCATGTAGTTCGCGTAATTTCGAGCGTTCCAGCAAGTCTGCAGCGTTTTAGAGGCTTCGCATTGTTGTTCCCACTTAATGCTGTCGTTCTTGCAGTATGACATTGCAACTGCCCGTAAGTGGAAGCGTTTCTTCTAACCGCGAGCAGGCCTGTCAGTCTCGTTTGAAATGTCAGAGTGAAGACGCGCCCCTGGATGTGAAGCCAAATCGCTCTTCGCATTCAGGATTCTTGCAGTCTCAGGTGTGTAATTACTATAACTGTTAAATAATATGTTTGACTGCGCCATCCATTATCATTGTCCGTTTTACTCTATTTGCAGGCGATCTGCACGCCTACAGGGAGATAGAAGTGAAACCGTTAGTCACTCTATGCTTTGTGCAGACGGTATGTCATATGTCTCTACTCTACATGGGTATCCTGCCATGGTGTTTCTGGAACGATATTTCTTGCGAGCGGATATTTCTTGAGATTGAGCGTGTATGACGCAGCGGCCTCCAGCAAGAGAGACGCAAGCATCGTGTTCAATGTGGTGGAGTCTTGCTCGTCATCACAAGGTTTACAAGTGCTTTTGAAGAAGAAAGACAGGATGGACCGGAAATGAGGACCTAGGTGTGCTCTTTTTCGTTGTTGATCACCGTTCGACCATTACCAATTTTGTGCCCCATGAGTTCAACGCTCAGGTATGTTGATGATAAAGGGATATGCTTTGAAAGGTACGTACTCGTGAGTAGTGAACAAAGTGGTTTGTTGCTGCTACCTACTATTTTGTGTGAGTTCTTGTGTGGTACTCTTCTACCGCATACGTGAGGGACTTTCTTTGCAGAACATTTCAGAAAACAAAAAGACTGCTGCATTTTCAAGATTGCCATAACCAGCGCCAAGACAGCTCTGATATGTTAGCATCAGCCAGGCCGCTCTAAGTATCAGCATCAGAGCAGTTCTAATGTTAACATCAGCCAAGACAGCTCTGATGTTAACATCAGCACCAGAGCAGCCTTGATGTTAACATCAGCGTCAGAGCAGCTTTGATGTTAACATCAGCTGATGTTAGCATCAAGACAGTGTCCCGAATCACATCAGACCTGATGTCGCTTTTTTTTATAGGGACTCCCCTCTGTATTACCTCACCGCCCTGAGGGTAAATAAATAAATACTTTGTGATCTTCACGAGTGAACCGCAGAAGCCCAAGAAGTTGTCGACAGTAGCCGGTTTGTCCCTCTTGCAGTGCGCATGCACAGGTGCGCCAGGGGCGGATCAGGGGGGGGGGGGGGGGCCCTGCCCCCCGAGACATACCTCTACCCCCACTCCGGCAGATTTTCCTGCCGCACGCTCCGCTTTCCGCACACGCCGCACGGTGGCGTTCCTCTACAGCTTGCTAAGCTTCGCAACATGTAGATCATAAATAAAGTTCTAGTGTGAAATGAAAGCGCAGCAGCTCGCCGTCTTACATGGCGACCCCCCCCCCCGACTTTTCTCTCTTTTTTTTTAGTGCCCCCCCCCCCCAAGGATCTTCCCTGGATCCGCCCCTGAGGTGCGCACTGTGGAGTGTGCCGCGTCCGCCGTCAAATGAGCTTGTGTTGTTGTTGTTGTTGTTGTGTTCACTTCAAATGAGTCTGCTTATTGACCCGTTGTACCTCTCTTCTCTCAGCTGGCGAGAAATGGAGGACTTGTATTGCATTGTAAGTAGTAGTGATCTACCGCGGTGTACCTCTGAGCGTGGTCGTTTGAACGCTCTCCACGGACAAGTGTTCCGTACGTACTTTCGGTTCGAGAAGGAACATCTTGAACTGCTCAGGCTGTATTCACCAACCGACTTAAACCATTGCTTGAGTGACCCCTGGTTTAAATCGATCACGTGATCTCTCCGGCTATGAAGAGCGGTCCAAAGGGTTGACCACAACGCGACCACGTGCGCGTTGACCACAGCGCATTATTCACATTGTCACGAGATGGTTGAAGGGAGGGAGAAAGTAGCAGACGACAGGACTGCGAAGAGGAAGTTTTTATTATTATTATTATTATTATTATTATTATTATTATGAGATTGTTCACGGAAGAAAAGTTCAGGCGGCGCTGGCACTGCTGCAGGTGGTTGCGGATCGGGGTGTCTGTAATCGGCGGTTAGGCCTACCTCTGTATTTGTTAATGTAGGGTGAGCTAGAAAGACTGGTGTGTTTAACGGCCTATTCAATGTATGGGGAGCGCGTGGTCACCGCCGTGGCACCCGACCACGCGCGTTTGTTCACATGGATGCGCTTGCTATTGCAGCGCGCCTAGCGGCAGAGTTTCGGTGTTATTGTGGGGCACATAGATGCTCTTCTGTCTCTAGTCACGTGCATGGTCATGTGGCAATGAAATGCACGGGCCTGTTCGGTGCATAGAAATCATAAGTAGAAAGGCTAGAAGAAAAGCTGGGAGAGAGAGTGATCGGGGAGAGCAAAGGAGTTGTACCGAGGCAAGACCCTCTCCCAATGTCCAAGTCCGGGAGGCGCCATGATCGATATTTTGGATTGGGCCGGATTCCGCCACAGCCTTTCCACGTGTGAAGACCACCCCAAGAACACACATGGTCCTCAGGATGTCCCCACAGTGTCATCGTGTCCTCGTCCTTCGAGGTGTATCCCCAAGAAGTCCTGATGACAACACTCGCGGACTGTCCGTGAAGAGTCATTCAGGCACGTCCTATGCCCGTCCCTGTGGATAGCTAGGAGGACGAGAACTATTATATTGTTTAGGTTACCTGCTCAGACTCCCTAAGCACATTTGTTTTGTTTTTGGGCCGATCCTCGGACCTGACTGACATTTTTCTTAAATATAGGGTACGTGGCCCAGCGTAAAATTCCCTGCCGCCAAAAGGAATGACTGTCTATGATACATGAATGATTTCTCCTGGAAAGAACAAAACGCGCGATTCTGTGGCACTTGTTTTGACTTTCAAAGGTTCTACCTGAATGTTTCAAACCAAAGGAAATAAGAAACATAGAGTTTGGGATGAAGCAGAGCTACTACTTCAATCAATTTTTCGCTTTGGGTATTGTTCTTTGCGTAATCGAAAGAAACATGGACAGCTCATCCTTCGTTTTGCGTAGCAGGCGAGCAGGACTCTCGAATTTACGGAGGGTCACGTTATAAATTCCATGATAGTCAAGCCTGAGCGATGGGCAAGACACGTAAACAAACACAACCACGAAGGCTCAAAGCCTTCGTGTTTGTGTTCGTGTTTGTCCTTTTTGAGCCTTCGTGTTTGTGTTTGTTTACGTGTCTTGCCCATCGCTCAGGCTTGACTATCATGGAATTTATCCACCAGCTAGCCTGCATTTACGCCATTCTGTCACGTTATAAGTAGGGTTCCGGGTTTTCGGATTTATCCGAAAAAATCCGCTTGGCAGATGTTTTCCCTGATAACCTGGTTATTGTTCTTGGCCTCCTTTTGTGTCCTGGGTTTCTTCTGACCTCGGATACCGGCCCACGAGACCTCGGATACCGGACCTATCGTTTTCTTCGGCGGTCATCTCGACCTCCTGAGGATTCACCGCCCGGGTTTTCCCCGAGCCTGTTTTACGATTGCTTTGTCCGACACGTGACCTAAGCACTAAAATAGGCATCGAACCGAGGTCATACTGTGTGGCCTCTTTGAAAGGGCAACTAGTTGCAGTGCTGACGACAAGATGGGACGCGAGCGAAGCTGCCCTGCGACTACGTCAAGGAGTACCCTGATTTCGAGGAGTTCACATCGTCCCGCGATCACGATGCAGAGGTTGTCGTATGTAAGTACTGTCGCATAACAGTGAGCACTGCACACGGAAAGGGTGCATTTGGAATTGCGGAACTTCAGTGTACGTCACACAAAATGTATTGTTAAGCTTGCGTCTCTTTAGTGTTGAAGCAATAAATGTGAGAACTGCGTTTTCGTTGCGCAACTGTGCGTGCGTCATCAATTTTCTCCGAATTTCGGATATTAACTGAGCTGTAAAACATACACTCCGAAAAACTCCGCTTTTTGAAAAAACAATAAACTCCGAAAAACATCCTCCGGTAACGCCCAGAAATAAACTCCGAAAACCCGGAACCCTAGTTATAAGCAACTAACAGTATCTGTGTGGGCTTCGGGAGATAACTTTCGGAGTTGGTTACGGAGTGGGCAAGCTTAAGCTTATCCCACCCTACAGTTGGCAGTACGAGGATTTCTCATACTTAGTGTCCTTGACAAGATCCTGTTTCTCAGTGGAACAATAAAAATGCTGCCGTAACTTTGGTGTCATTGCAATTTGATGTAACTTCTGTAAGCACTTGGCGGATGTGCGTGCCAGAAATACCAAAATAATCCAGGTAGCACGTGGTGCGCTAGTATACGTCTAAAAATGGGCTAGCTTGAGACTTTAGGGGTACCAATAAATTTAGACGTCTACAAGCTGTCCATAGCGCTATACAATATTTAGACGTCTAAGAAGGGGCGGTCACGAGACGTGGCTGAGATATTTCGCAGTAGACGTCTACCGTTAGACGTCTAAAAGCATGTAACACGTTGACCACATTTAGACTTGCATCACAAATTCATGCAATCATTTTCACTGGAGCTATAACACAACGTTGCCTCTGTGTTCTGCGAAATATTATCAAAGTATAGCTTCTTGCTGCTGTCATGACAGAGCGACTAGAAACCGTGTGTCTTGCAACTGTGAGGCTCAACGTGATTAGATTCAACTGTTATTGGCACGTACTGACTTCATGAACAACCTAGTCTGAATAAAGTTTCAAGCAGGCAAAAGAAAATGTGACTGCGGAAGAGTGCTGCAATGAGACGAAAACATACAGCACGAAGACGCCCTCGGGCGCCAGTTTGGAAACGGCATCGGCAGAGGGCGCTGCCAGCGGCGCAGCGCAACGGTCAGCGTTCAAACTTGTCCGCTCAGTTGCTGGAGCTTACGTTCGCTACTGTAGTGTTTCGAAGTTTAGTAAGTTTATTTCTTGTCCAGCGTCGCGCGTATGTTTTCTTGCAATATGTCGGTCAACTGGACAGTTCCGGCATCCTGTCCAATACGCAATGAGCGATATCCTTAAAGGGTCTCTGACCAGAAGCTGGAAAGCCTTTTCCGCCGTGGCTACCGATAGAATACACAAAAGCAACTTCACATACGAAAATACATGCCTCAACACCTCATAGTTTTCGTAAACTCGAATTTTGAACATCGCGGTTCACGCCGACGCTGGCACACCTAGCGTCAAACCAAGAAAACGTACGCATATATAGAAAACTCATCTGGTCATCCCACTGGGATGACGTCAATCGCCCATGCAATCAGCGCGCAGAATGCCGTCACGTGATCGAGCACTACAACAACAACTTTCGGCAAGAAACGACATTTTTACGCCGATATACAGTTGTCACAATGCCTGGAAATAAAACGTATGTATATACTTCGAAATCTACGACCTGTTTTATAACTGCGATAATCCAATTAGCGACTTCCGTGGAAAGAGGAGCTACGAGGGTACGAGCTACGACGACTTTCGGGATCCAGCGCGCTATTTCACAGCGTTAGCGTAGTGTGTGTATTTCCAAGTTTTCTTTATTTATATCTTTTGGAACAACGACCAATTTATCGAGGTACACAGACTTCATTTGACATGCCTCGGTTGTGTCGTCAAAGCGAGATTTCTCGGCGGGCATTCAGTTCCGTACGATACTGCGCGTTCAACCGCAGCGGCAGGTATGGTTGGCAGCGGATTTTGCCAAGAGTATTTGAAGAATGCAGACTATGAGACGGACCCCTCAGTTTGAGTACAGAGAACCTCCGCCTACAGCAGTCCGCGGTGCTTTCCTTGAATCAATCTTTCAAGACTGTTGCATCTGGACGTGACGAGGTTAGTGTCTTCTGTATAATTTATCAGTGATTACTCTCCTTGTGAGAATTACGTTGTGGCATGCAGATGTTTGGAGACCATTTACGCAACAAAGAAAAATACGGATTAAAGAAAATTGAAGTTTACGCACTAAATCAAAAGATTCCGATCAATCAATCAATTTCGAGTGTTGTTGAATGCTGCCATGCCAATGCAGTAAGCAACATCCACAGTACGTAAAATGAAGCTGTGTATTCCGCATCTAGGTGTAACATTAAATTGTCACGGCAGTGTGCACCAATGTAGTTCATGACTTCCTTAGACAAGATGTGGAACCAAATGTTGGAAATACAAGGCAGGGATCAGGTACAAGTTTTCTTCTATTTGTTTTCCTTATAATATGCAGCATACTGCACATAATAAAGAAGGGCTCTGGATTCTAAACCAACGCAGTTGAAATCCTTAGTTTACCCCAAGCTGTACTATTGTTGTCTAATCTGGGGAAACACCACAGAGGGCAACTACGATAAAATTGCAGTGCACAAAAAAAAAGGAAGAAAGCCTGGTGTACAACAACCATGTCCACAGGTGCAATGTGCTGGACCCTCGTTGCAAAGAGGCCCACCAGGGGTCACACTACAATCCATCCATCCAGCCCCTCAGCTCCTCAAGACATGCAAAATACAGTAGACAAAGTGTTCACTTGGAAATCAGACATTTACACATAATTGCCTTGCAAATTCAGGATCTTTTAGCGCCATCCCGAACACTTGCCATTACGGTATGAAATCCATCACTGTACCACCTTACAAGGTTCCACTGCTACGGACCAACTACAGAAATCAGCAGAAACCGTTCCTCTTGCGAACAAATTTTTTCAGCTGATTGGAAATGGCCTTCCTGCGTCCAGTTTCAAAACAGAGTTACACAAACTTGTTGAAGTGTTGAAGTGAAGTGTTGAAGTGAAGAGACAGGCCACTCTGTTATGTATTTTGTGTGTGTGTGTGTGTGAAAATGTGCACAGCTCGGTGCAATTGTGTATTTTATTTATGTGGTTGTGATTTGCTGTATGCTCGTAGTGGTAATATCTCAGTTATCGCATTTATATGGCTTTTTTTTAACAATGTTAGGGTGATGACTTCATGGAAGTGGAAGGAACAGGAGAGGAAGACATCTGGCAATGGTCATGACAGTTGTCCGTCAGGTACGGGACCAATTTTTTTTTATAAATGTGGTATATAGCGTGAAGTTGTTACTAACAAAAAGTTTTTTGTTCCCTTTAAAGGAATCTACAGGTGGTGAGCACGCGTAAGGAATTGACATATCTCAATACAACTTAGACCTGCCTGTTGCACATGAGATGTGTGACTATTTACACACACAAGCTTCTGCAGGTTCGATGCATGTATATTTTTAAACATGAAAGACAGAGTGCTAAAAATATATCTGAGGTGAAAAATTGAGCAGTTCATTGCAGTAATTATATCGATTTATTTTCAGAATTTTGGGAAAAATATAGTGATGGCAAGATTACCTGTGCTGTACTGCCAGACCATCTGCTATTGGAGTTCCATGTCCTAGTTATTATATATAATAGCTGTTTGAGGATATTACATATTTATTATGCAAGTTTTGTGCCTGTGAGTTCCTGTAAATGTGCTCTGCGGTCATCATACTGGACAGAGAGCTATGCCTGTATAATAACTGTGACTATTGTTCTCCTGCCCATAAACCTATTCCTAGGGTACATCCGCACCCTTGGAAGTCACTGGAGAGGCGTGTTAGCTTAGCTCAATTGGTAAGGGCCCTGGATCGATAATACAGAAGATGTGAAGTCCTACTACTGGCTAACCTTTCCAGTGACTGCCTTCTTTCATCATTTCTTAGGCACTTGATGCTTTGTATGTACTTGTCTTTTCTATGTGTTCCAGTCTCAGAACATCAACTGCCATGTTCAAAAGAACTGGAATATGCCTCTGCAATCTGGAACCCATCCCAACATCTCTTAATCGACAAAGTAGAATTTGTACAGAACCGCACGGTTTGTTGCTCGTGATTATCATCCTTTTTCCAGCGTATCAGCCATTAAAGCCAAACTCTTTCTTACTCCTTTGATTACCAGATGAAAGGTATCAGGCCTGGCATTCTTTCATAAGTTATATTACGGTCACACTCCTCCCCACCCACTTACTGTCAATCCCCTCACAAGTTACTTCCAAGACTTGATGACCCGCACAAAGTACTTTCTCCACCTACACAAACAAAAAAATTCCTCTACTCTCCGCACCAGCTGATGGTGTCAAACTGGAATGATATTCCTGCCCACATAGCATCAGAACAAAATGTATCGTCATTTATTTCCAAGTGCTATGATCGTTTTTAGATCGAATCAATTTCTTTGTGGTGAGTGAACGAATTTTGTGTACATCATTTTGGTATTTGTCTTTTCTGGATAAAAAACCTCCCCCTTTATGTAAATCCCTTAACAAGTGTCTTTAAAGTAGACAAATGAAATGAAGAACTTCGTGATACTTTCATAGTTGGAGCATTTTTAATGCATGTTTTAAAACAGTGGCTGCTAAACAGTGGCTGCTAAAAATGTGTCAGACACCGTTACAAAGGCTGCCATCTGTATCAAGTGAATCATGATTTTTCCCAGAAGCCCAATAATGTATGACGCTGCATCACATATGCTATTTTGGAGCAATCTCTGCAGACATATTATGAAGATATTATCTGAGTGCCACAATAAACTGTATGAACCACATTTCATGTTACATCATCTTTGACTACAACATGCCTATTTGAGTATTTGAGCAGCCCAAGATACAAAGCTTCGTTCCTCACTTTGCACACAAAAGGAAGATTGAGAATGAAAAGATGGCTAGGAAGCAAGCGAACTTGGGTTTTACATCATGCATGGAAGATTCAGGTTTTCGATAGTCAACCTGTGTAGTGAGCACTTCTGGAGGACTAAGAGCAGGAACCGGAGGTCACACACAGGGTAACCTGCATAACAGTCTGATTTACTTCCACATAACGGTCATTAAAATACTTGAGGTGCTTAAACAATACTATTTGGGTGCTATCAGACAGTAAGAGTTCGAACAACACTTACGACATATTGACTGAATGGGTGGACAAAATGATGCGTCAGAACAGGATTGGATTTGTGTCTGTGGTGGAATTGAGAGCCCAATGTAATTCTTACCAGGCGGAGCAGGCTGATGAGATGGTGCTTTGTGTCAGGGGCCAGCACAATGGTTTATCCAGAATCCCAAGCATGGAGGGGTGTTGAAAAAAGTTGGGGGGGAGGGGGTCATTATTATAGTTACATCATTACCGACATGTGTCTACAGATGAAATTGCAAGAGCACCCCCTGTATGGGGTACTTCCGCCTAGTATCTTGGGTATTTAAAGCATGTAGTAGTTAGTATGGGAAAGGCTTTGCGTATCCTGTTCATCGCGCAGACTGGTATAACGATTCGCTTGTTTTTTTCAAGTTTGTGCAACACCCATCTCACGAACTGTTGGTATGTAGTGTATCTATTTCCTGTATGAGACACGCAAGGTTTGAACAAAGCCGACCGGGCGGCCCTGCGGGGTCATCATATAGCTTCAGCCCACTCTATCATCTTGCCCAAAGGTGATCGTCAGGCCCTCGTCCGTGCTCTCTCTGCAGACAAGACAAGATCACAGTGGCTGCATGACATTACACCCTACTCTCTGCTCCACGCAGTGGATCCTTCTCTTTCACTGTCGCTTCCTCATCGCCTTCCGCGACACTACGCATCCCTGCTTCACCGCATGCGGCTGAATGTTGCATTTACACCAGTTATGAGGCAGCGTCTTGGCCGTGCGCCCTCGGACCTTTGTGCAGCACGCAGTGTGCGTGCAGACCTGCACCACCTACTTATGGACTGCCCGGACTACCAGCGGGAGCGTGCGATATTGCAGCACGAACTGCATGCGATCGATCATCGCCCCTTTACCATAGGCAAGGTGCTGGGCCCATGGTCCAGTCCAGCTCATACACGCCAAGGTCTGCGTCACCTCTGGGACTTCTTGTCATCAACAGGCCTCTCCACCCTGCTTTGATTACCGGACCCCTTATCATAATCATCATCATCTCTCATCACGTACAAGTGGCACTGGGGCAGCGCCCAGCCTGCTGGCCGGCATCAGCCCCATCTCATCATCGTATCTCTATTTGTGTGTGTGTGTGTTGAACAAAGCTAAAGCTAGTAGGACGCCGAGTATTAATTCAGCTGCACTCTTTCTGAATAAGTGACGAACAATAACGAAAAGTTCAGAATAACTATTATGTATTGAAACCAACCAGCATGATTGTGCATGAGACACGCTTCTTACTTGTGAATATGAGCGCTAGGTTCGTGCTGCCCTCGAAGTTCTAAATATGCTACTTTAAGAGCAGCTCCTTGCAACATAAGCACTCGACTTCTTTCGGCATTATTATGCATGAACCACTCCGGCCCCTTTACACGGCGCCGTCAAACATGAAATTTACACAAACTGTTCATGTGCTTCCTCGTGATGAATGCTGAAAGCTCATCTAACAGTCTGTCGTTGGAACTTCCTCTTCATGCTGAAGTCGATTCGCGGCTCAACATTTCAAAAGCAAGGCCTCCAAACTCTGCTGCACGTAGCAGGTGCCTCTCAGCTGCTGAAAGGTAGCTGAAAAGCTGACTTGTCGACTCCGCTGTGCTTCCGCGTCCGTATTGAAAAAGCACCCAGCAATACGGAAGTTGCGGAAACCATCCGAACTTCCGCTGTGGACTTTCCACCAATAAACGTCGCGGGCGTTTGACGTCATACACATGGGAAAACTACTGCATAATAGCTAGAGTTTTGCGCTGATCGCACGAGTTGAGGGCAGAAATCGAAACCGCTTTTCGGCTCATTGTTTGGAATAGTTGGCGGCTCCGCAGAGACGAAACGTTTCAGTTGTAACTTGGAGGCACCATGTAGGTTCGTTATCCATACAAACAAAGACATTGACCAGGTTCTGGTCAGAGGCCCTTTAAGCGTAACAACGAGCGCTGCTGTAGCGGGGAGGCAACGTCCCTTATTTGTTCTCTGTACTTCAGGTTTCAGGGGTGAGTTTGCTTTCTTTCTTGTCCTCTGCTTTCAGATTTGTGCCTGCTTGTGTTCACAATCGCATGCGATAGAGCTCTGGAGCACAGCAGCTGAATGTGGTTTTCTTTCTCTGCAGAATGATGTTGCGAATGAGTGACGAGCACAATGGAGATGTGGGACTGACCTAAATGTGTTAACAAGATTGTCGTTTGGTTACGTTCGATGCTGTCTGTTCAGTGTACTGGCGACGAACAATATGGAGATATGGGACTGACGTATGTGTGTGTTAAGATTCAATCGTTCGGATACGTTGTTGGCTCGGGCAGGCTCCCACAGCTCCCCATAGAGCCCATAGTTTGAGATAATTCAGGCAACACTGGACATGCAACCAATGAAAATGAACTGTGATGCCTACCATTCGGCCAATCAGGAGTCTCTCAGTTTGGCTCGCCTTTCGGCCCGGTACTGGCTACCATCGGCTTTTACTTTTATTGGTTTTCATGCCCGACGCTCGTTATTCCGTATTCCAGAACAACTAGGCAAATTTTTGACAAAATACACATTTATTTGAAACATCATACTGATTCAATAGTCTGACACAAATATTCACCGTGCGTACAAAGTCCAAATCGTTGCGTTCGTTGACCAAGTTCGAACTCGAAAAACACTCACACTCTACTCCCAGAAGTGAGCGACGCTCACACGAGTGCATGCGATTTCACGGTGAGCATCTCCTTTCGTTGGTTGCAGTGCGAAGGTTTCAACGAAGCGGGCAATGCTTGTCGCACGGACACCGAATCCTGTCTCCGTTGTGACTGCATTTGAAAATGCGACGGAGCTCACAAGTGTTCCTCAGGCGTCAGCTCACTACTGCATTCCAGTTCTGAACTCGAGAGACTGTTCGTACGTAGGATACTTGTGTCGGGAAACATCACAACACGCGCTGAGTCACTTTGACACACTAACAAATCTGCGACTTTTCTTTGAACAACGCGGTCATATGGTGCTGTCAACTGACATGGTCGAGACGCGAGACGCCGCTGCCACTTCTCTCCCTTCTCTTGTCGTAACTGCCCGCCAGACAGGCAGCCCGCGAAAGAATGCTCTTTTGAAACTTTGCCAACCAATAGCGGAGCGCGCAATGTCCTTCGGCCAATGGGTATCAACTACGATGCTTGACGGAGTAATACCACGTGTTTATGACGTGCAAACATTTTTTTAGAGCCGCAAAGAGGGGGAGCTATGGGGGCCTGGCTCGGGTATCTCTTGGATTTACGTCTTTATTATCTTTATAGGTGCCGTCAGGTCCCCCAAGGTCGCCATTTTCCCATGTATTTGTTCCTATCCCGATGCGTGCAATGCAGGAGGCCGCCCTTAGATACCCCATTGTTACCAGACGTTGGCTTGCGTTGGATTGTAGCGCGCTAAAGATCCAGTTGAAGCACAATCCAAGCCAGGCTAAGTCACCGAAGGAGAAATGGACGACTGCGCCTGCGGTGCCTGGTACGACAGGTACGCTATGTGATGCACGCAGCCGTGAACTAGATCCTTCCCATCGCTCAACACGTTTAAAAACGGGACCAAAAAGTGAAACACGACACAGAAAGTTGTTATACGCGTTTTATTTGGACATATAAAGACTAGATTCATTCGCAGAAACAACAAAAACATTTTGCCGCTAAAATTAGCGCGCTGAAGCGATCCGGAACTGCAACAGTGGGGTATCTAGTGGCGGCCTTCTTCGTTGCACGCTTTTCCGAGGTGAGTTTGGGGGACCTGGGTGCCGTGCGCATGACGTCACATAGCCTTACCCTTTCCTGCATCACTCTCTCTGGTGAACCCGCGTCCGCGTTTCTCCGGCCCATGCGTATGTCAGTGTATCCGCAACAGCGTACGTTTCATGGTTTTGCACCTACCGACCTGCAAACTTCTGTTGTCATTGTAGTGCTGTGATGTCAAGGAAATCGTGGACTGCATCAGAGTTTCTTGATGCACTGAATAGCGCGAACAGAAAACGGTATGAAGAGAAGGTTGTGTTGTGCGGCGGGGATCCGTACACGATGGACCGCTCGCAATTTTCACCGGGTGAAGAACACTATCCGAAAGTAGGACTTGTAGAGATCAGCGACTACCTTGTTCTTTCGACTAGCTACCTGTCGAAAAAGCAAATGAAGGCTTTCAGATCTTTAGAAGCGCATAATTACGTGACGAGCGGTCGGGTTGAGAAACCGAGAACGAGGATCGTACAAGGCAACATAGTCCTGGTAATCTCAGAGGTATATGTCTACAGCATATTCTTTGCACTTCCATTGTTGGAGCATTGATGAAGCGCGACACACCTGAGCCTGAACCAGTGTTTTATTTACAATAACACTGTAAGCGCGCGAATGTGATCCCGGGACGATGCACTTCACCCGCAGAGCGCCAGCGCGTTGGCTTACCTAAGGGCCTTACCTTACCCGACCACATATCGTGTAGACCTGCACATACACACACCAGATAGGCTAGGCGAAAATAAACAGGCTTCAGAGCGTCGCATCGTCGTGAATCTGATTTCAGGCAACTTGAGCAAAAGGTCGTCTACGACATGAATCCCACTCCCCCCTCACGAAAAGAAAAAAAAAAGTATATATATATAATTTACGGCACCTCGAACTGTCCTATGTACACTCACCCGCACTCAATCATATTTCAGTTTTGCACAAGCTCTCCAGGGTGCTTCAGGTACTTAAAATGTTACCCACCTTCTTCTCTGAAATTTGACATCGCCTTACACGAAAACGGTCTCTTGGGATACGATGACAGCTGCAGGATTTTTTAAGCTTTACCTTATGTCCCCGTTTGTGCCATGCTGTATTTCAGGTCTCTCACTCACAAAGCCTGCGAGACAAGCCACTTGCTGTCTGGATCCTACTGGAGAGTGACGGAGACATTGTAACTGCCCACTGCTCCAGCATGGCAGGGGAGGGTGAGGTGTGTTCACATGTTGCAGCTGTTTTGTTTTACATGGAGGTTGCTGTTCGGAGCAGGGAGTCTCTCTCTCGTCAACTGATACAGAGAATCAGTGGCTACCACCGAAGAAACTGCACGTATCAAAAGGACCAATAGCAAGGCTCGACTTCTCATCAGCAAAAAAGAAGAAAGAAAAGCTTGACCAAGTGCACAAGTCCAACCCCACTGACACAGACTCGATGAAGCCTCCTCCTGCTGCTGCTTGCCCTGTACCTCCGCAAGAGGCATACGAGAAATCAAGCAGTAGCAGCCGCAAGCCAGCCGTACTTTCATTGTTGGGACCTTACTGTGAACCTTATATCCCAGAGATCTCCAAGTACCCCGGTGCAATGCCCAAGTCCTTATATGACCCAGCTGCACTTGATAAGAACTGGACTGACCTAATATCAGAGTGTTCTGCATTAGTTAGTTCACTGAAACTAAGCAACAGGGCTCAGAGTCTCATTGAAGAGCAAACCCGTGACCAAGCAAAATCTCGCAAATGGTTTTTGTACAGACTAGGCAGGGTGACTGCTTCAGTTTTCTATGATGTGTGCCATGCCGGAGTTGAGAAACCGCCTATGAGCTTGCTGAAAAAGATTTGTGAAGTTGGAAAGCCTGTTCATGCTGCTGCCCTAAAATGGGGCAGAAAAGAAAAGAGGAATGCAAGAGCTCAATACGAGTTACGTGCGACATGCCTTCATGAAGGTGTGACTTTTGAAGCAAGTGGCTTAATAATCTCACTCAGTGATGCTTATGTTGGAGCGACCCCTGATGGTCTTGTGTCCTGTTCATGTTGTGGGGCCGGTGTCTATGAACTGAAGTGCCCATTTGCAGCAGCAAACCTAACTTTCGATGAGGCACTGAACCTGCCTTCCTTTTGTCTACAAAGGAACAACAGAGGTATTCACCTAAAATACCAACACAGATACTACTACCAAGTACAACTACAGATGTTCTGCGCACAAAGGTTGTATGCAGACTTGGTAATTTGGACGCCAAACTGGATTCATGTGGAAAGAATAGACTATGATATTGACTTTATGAACAGAGAGCTCTCTAAAGCAAGGGAATTCTACACCAAAGTGATAATGCCGGAACTCCGAGCAAAGTGATTCAGTCGCCACACCAAGCAGTCTGACAGTGTACCACCTCGTATACTTCAGCCAGTGCCACAAGCACAGCAGCAGCTCTACTGCAAGTGTCAAAAACCAGAAGAAGGCCGTATGATCTGCTGTGACAATGATAGATGTAAAGTGCAATGGTACCACTTTAAATGCGTTAGATTGAAGCATGCTCCTCGTGTTAAAAAATGGTTTTGTAAGGACTGCCAAACAAGGCCAGGATTAGCTGGGACATGATAAAGTCTCAAGTGAAGGAGAGAGAGGTTGTGGATATAAAAACCTACTGTTCACATTTTTTTTGAGCTGTACACAAGCTTATTCAAAAGGAACTACAGAAGTACAAAAATTACATAGTGCACAACACACGGTGACAATTTGGTCAAGTACAGTTATTTCCTCACCAGATTTGTTCATGAGTTCTACAGGAAGGCAGCCCTTCAAAATGTTGTACTTTCTTCGCACAAGTCCTATAATTCGTTCAACATGAATTCTTACGTTGGAAATCTCACGTGACTTCTCAACGTCTTCAAAGGAAAGCTGCCGTTTACCACGTGTAAACGATGGTATAGCTAGACTTGCACATCTTATGCCCACTGACTCACTTATTAAAAAGCCTCTATCTACGAGAACAATGTCCCTAGGACGAATGTAGTCTAAGATTCCAGATGTTTCACTGATTTCTGTATCACTTGTGCGACCCCCGTAACCACGTGACAGAAATATCACACAGCCTTGTGGTGTAATTCCAACAAGGTATTTGACTGTGTTGTGGCTTTTGTATGTGGACCATGTTGCGCTTCGTGGGTCAAATGAAGATGGCCTGTCCATAAATATCTCAAAGCAATCCAGCACTACAGCAACTCTTGTCCCAAAGCTTTCACGGAATGCCATGGGCATGGTTCGAGCCCGAGTGTGCCGATCAGGTCACTGAATAAAGCGCTGGAGCACTCTGTACACACACTGTAGCCACTTATGAAAATTTCGTGATGCAGCGGTACATGAAATGTCAAATCTATGCGCTATATCCTCAAAGGGCACATTCAATCGAATCTTTATGAAAAAGGCAATCAGTTCCTGAAATTTTGTAAGTCTGCTTTTTTCAGAATGCGTTATCGTATCCGCAGCAAGCTCATATACAGCTTCTAATATGTCGTTAGATGGTAGTCCCGTGTAAACTCTGACAAGCTCGTCACTGTGGCTCAAACGTTCTTGGGTCAGCTGAAGGCAAGAGAGCTCATGTCGAAGCTTCAGCACCTCGCACCTCAGCTCGATGTTGTCTTGCATGTGAGATGTGTTTGCATATTCATCAATATGTGTGGGGCCTAAACAGGAGAAAAGCATACCAGCAGTCCTTTCTGCTGGGACAACTGCACCATCCGTGCTGCCTGGTAGTGAATGCCCTAAATGAGAATGTACACCAACTTCAGTAAACTTGGTAGATTTGGTAAATAATAGCAAGTGAATGAAGCACGTGAACCTACCGACGGTTTCTTCAGATGGGTTGCAGTTCTCACTACTGTCCCCTGAGCAGCATCAATATTATTGTGACCACAGTGCATTACAGGTACACGACAATGTAAAAAATACAAGAAATTGCTTTACCTTCTGTCATGTTGACCGATGTGTCATGGCTGTTGCACACAGACTTCGCAGCTCGTCGCCTTGCCTTTTCGTAGCGGCTAGTCGCTGATGCCAGCTTCAAGGGGCTCTTTTCGTAGCCGAGGTTAATGACTGGACTCCAGTCAGGGTTGGTGGTGTCGTGCAATGACGACGGCTCGCCTGCGATAGACTCGTGTGAGATGACATATATCCAGCGCGTCTAGCGATGTTCATTGAATTTGAAAACACGCTTATTTAGGCAATAAAATGTTCTGCTTGCCTTTCACGAAATGTTTTCTACACACTATGGCGCTATCCATCTTTGCTGCACTCAAATCTGAACGCTTGATTCGTGCCAACCACAGTCTCCGTCTGTTTGCACTTAACTCCATTTCGGACTTTCCTTGGGTTCTGATAATCTTCGGTATTCTAAAAAACCGGACACTTTCAACTGTCCCTGCCTTCGGTCGTCTGCTGCTCCTGTTCGAGCAGTGCACGATTGCACAAATCACCATAACCGGCCTACTGGTGCTAGCGTAAACAACGCTCGGCTAGCTCGAACTCAGTGGTCCCGCCGCGTCGGTGGTTCACCACTATGGCGGCGCCTCCCCATCATGCATCGCTGCTGACAGAGTCGTGGAATGAACGTCACGATTACTACGCCTGGCCTGTAAGCCATTTGTTGGCACTTCAGCTGGGCTGGAGCTACGATCACATTTTAGGTAAACGAAAACAGTTACCTTTTCAGATCTGTTGTCCCCTTGTGTTCTATGTACTCGCTGATCTGACGCTGTCTGCTCTCACTACTCTGTGCTGTTGTCACTAATCTGTGCTGACTGTGTTGCAGTTAAATATGGGTGCAGTGACCATTTTGCCACGGGCAGCATGTTTATGATAGTAGCATTTTTTAAAACAGTGCGTACGTTGAGAAGTTCTTTCGTTTGATATCTGGCTGTCAAAAGCCGCACACATTATGCTGGCGCGGGTACCTCATGGTTTCACGTATTACTCATGGTATTATCGTATTACTATGTACTAACGTATGTACTAACGTATCGTATTACTCACGTATACTCATGGTTTCACGTATTTTATGGGTGCTTCCAGGCTCATGGATTGGAGGTGACGAATACAACGCCTGTCCTGTGGGTCATTTGTTGGCACTTCGGCTTAGCTGCAGCTACGATCCTATTTCAGGTAAACAAAAACTATTACCTTTTCTAATCTGACTGTGCTGTTGTTCAATATCGCTGGATTTCTAAGAGTTCGCTAATCTGATGCTCGTGTGAGTCTCTTGTAAATACTTTGTTGCCAAAGAGCTTCAGTTACAGTTGGATTGTCTGAACTGCGTCTGATTCATGTCATTGATGCCATGTAAGTGCAGCCTGTCAGAATGATTATTTTTCAGATTCAGTCACACAATTTCCTTTTTAACGTGTGCACATTGTGATTTGCCGAGTAGGATGTGTCACTTCACGGTCCCTTTAGTAACCTCATCTTTCGTCTTCGAATTGTCAGTCGGGAATCAAATGGGTTCTCCACGAGCAACTATGATCCGACATGTATGGATACGGAAAATACTTGACACTTGCATAGTGCCTGAATAAAAAATATGCATAAATTGCAGTTCTGCAGTAAACAAGCTGCATGCAACATTTTTACATACAGGCATTTATAGTGATATCACACATTGTCTTTTCTATTTTCAGTGTACCTCGGAAATGTTCCTTCCTGCTACACACAGCCGTCTACCACACCACACGTGTGTAAAGTACTGGTTTCATTTGGAGCACTCAAGCACGGACCCAGAGACAGAGGCAATGCTTGCAGCTATCAGTGATACAAGTGTTGCCATTTGTGTACATGTACATTACTATCTGCTTAGAAGAGTACCAAGATTTCCTGGTATGTGACTGTGCTATGAGGGGAAGTCCTCACGATGTCTGCTAACTTGTCAATGTTTGCCCGGTATGTTCATAGAAATAAATCTTGTACCAACATCCATGTTGCCTTTGTAAGACATACTGTGCATGAACCACATATACGTGCATGTGTATGTCAGTGACATATACCTGGACGAACCAATACATGGGCCACTAGTGCCAAAATTTAGGTATAAAATTTGTATAATTTTAGATGTCGTGGCTAATACATGTCTATATGACGGCTCAGTGGATAGATAAGTACCGTACCATTTTAGACGTTTGGTCTAAAATGGTCTAAATCGATGCAACAATTATCCGACTATTAGCTGTATTTTCGCGTAACGTTAGCTGGGATAGGGGACGGATACGGAGCAATAGAGCTACTTTGTTAGACGTCTAATAAACATTCCCAAAGTCTACATTTAGACATCTTTTAGACGTATACTAGCGCAAACGCGTTGCATGGGAACACAAATCAAAACAGGGAATTGAGGGAAAGCTTTGTCCTCCATGTATACTTAAACTGTCCAAAATTGGTAGGTCGAAAAGGGGAAAAAATTAAAACACTGTCAAGGAGCCCGCGAAGAGGGAATCACACACGTAACATGAAAAACGGTTAGGAGCAACTAATATTTATTCGAACAAGAACTTTCGTGCAAGAGACTGCACTTCTTCAGGTGCAGAAGTGGTCAGAAGTGCAGTCTCTTGCACGAAAGTTCTTGTTCGAATAAATATTAGTTGCTCCTAACCGTTTTTCATGTTACGTGTCTAAATTGGTAGCTGAGCATGGGCGAGGGACATCCTCGGGGATGTCATCTCATATGCAAAGTGGCAGTATTATGACATTCTGAGGATCAGATTTTGACATCCTAGGGATGCCATACCTGTCCCCATCTGACAACGTTAGGATAGCCCTGGGATGACAGTGTGTTCTTGGGGCAGGCACGTTCGGCGCAATGGTATCCAATCCAATGCAAGTCTCTTCCGCTTCCGCTCTGCTCCGCGTGCCATGCCGTGTGCGAAATGTGTTGTCTGCCTTTTGTCTGTTGTCCGTGTTTGTCTGTTGTCCGTGTTGTCTGTTGTTTTGTCTGCCATCACCTGTGAGCTTGGATTCTCTAGGGAACGAGTATAGTACGGTTTAAACCTTGTGCTGCAACATGAAACAACAGCGCAGGGAACTCGTAGGTGCCACCGTTCGTAACACGCTAGGCCTACCGTATCGATCATGGCGGCTCACATGTTGAGATGCTCCTCTTCGCTGGCTTGGTTTCTAGTTATTATGAGGGTTCTATGGTTCGGTGATGGCAAAGAAAGCCGCCTTCATGAATGGCGCGATATCGTCACGAGCTCTCGCGCGGCGGGGCGCGGTCGCCTTTGCTTCGCTGTATGCCGTTCGTTTCATTGATTTCATGTTACCTTCAAAACGGCAGTCGAAATAAAAACTCGTTTTTTTTAATCATGCAGGACTAAATGTGATGTGGTGGGGTACGCTGTATGTTCTATAGCTGAAGAAGCCTGAACTTGCGCCCAGGGAAGGCGACGTACACAAACACGAGTAGTTCGAACCAGCAATGTTTACTAACACAGACAACAACAGACATAACAAAGAAGTGAGCGGAAACTGAGGGCAGAAGAAATTTGGAAATCAGTGACCACGGTTATCACCAACAAATTGAGCGAAACAACACGATACTGCATTTAAAAGGAATGACATAGACGGCGCATTTCCCTGGCACATCCATCCACCCCCACCCTCACATTTTGCTCTACATTCCCACGCATGTTGTATAATGTGTGTCGTCGTGTTCGTCGTTGTGTTGTATCGTTCATTTGTGTCGGCTAGTTCAGATCGATCTTTGACAAAATCTCCACATGTTCAATACGTCTTTAAGCGTTTTAAATGAAATCAGTCCATTTTTTATGTTTCCAGTGCAATTCCTTCTGCCGTTGTTGGCGGTCTTGGTGTAGTACTCTTACTGCAAGACCCGTCACCCACCCTGAAAACATCGTCGTGGATATTGTGGAAACATGACTGGGAGTCGATATCTGCATTCGCATGGGAGCTGGCTTTCGTGAACGTGGAAAGTAGTATCTTCAGAAGGTTGGCAGGGTATAGACAAAGTGGCGTACATGCAGGCTAGCTGGTAAATGAACTCCATAACGTAAAAGCCTGAGTCTGGGCAAATAGAGGTGTACCCAGATTCAGGCTTCTAAATTATGGAGTTGTTAGGGTACTTCCACACCTACCACTACCAACCTGAGACAACCGACTGTTGGCTAGCTAGGCGACCCGAATTTCCCTTCCATTTATTTATGTTTACTTCATGTATTAGCAGCCCTTGATCTCGGGTCAAAGTTAACCACTGTACATGGGAGTGGGCCATATGGGCCTAGTTGAATTCCCGCCAGCTAACGTTAGAGAAAGTGGGTTCAGTCATAATTTCATGATAGGGACGCTTGATCGCGGGGTTAAAGGGGTACTTAACAGCTCCAGGAATATTCTCCAGTTATTATGCTCTATGAAAGAACGTGGCTCACGATATGCAATTATGAAACTCATTTACTTTTAGCGAGCGCCTTTACCACGAAACAATGCCATTCAAAGAGCATAATCCGCGTGAGTCTCTCCTTCCTACTCGGAGAGCACCTACGTCACACGTCTCGCACGTGTAGCAACGCTGCATTCCAGTCACTGGAGATGGGGGAGATTTCGGACTCCTAGCCAATGACGGGCCTCGTCGACACAAACAGCAGCGTGCGGGGAGAACCGGTTGTGAGAACACCGCTGTGACCTCGCGGAGCAGTACAGCGCTGAAAACATAGTGCGCACATTAAATGGAATATTATGGGCTTTTGGTACCTTTTGATCTGGCTACCTTGGGTTT
Organism: Ornithodoros turicata; assembly: GCF_037126465.1. Lineage (NCBI taxonomy): Eukaryota > Metazoa > Arthropoda > Arachnida > Ixodida > Argasidae > Ornithodoros > Ornithodoros turicata. Next base: position 61,335,665 of record NC_088203.1, read on the forward strand.
GACAAGTGTAAACATGTTTAGAATTGACCTCAATACCCGATATTAAAACAAAATCAGTGTATAGGCGCCCCGCATTTTGAATGGTTGATGGTGCGCGACGTCAAAATGACGTGTGGCTATTGTCGCCAGGGCATCGCAGGGCGGGGCATGAGCGCGAAAGAGTCAAGTGAATATTCGGTTGGTTTGGAGCCATTACTTACTTTTTTGCGACAAAAATTTCTGCTAAACGTCACTGTAGGAAACGAATCACACTGCATTACAAAAAAGTGCACCTTGCATACCTGTTTATTGCCCCTTTAACCAGCGTTGGTGAAACTGGCAAATCTTCGTCGCTTCGGGCATGGTCGGGCGATATGTTTTACACCGCAATGTGTTTTATGCAAAATAAGATACTGTGTGACCCGTATCTGTAGCACGTTCTAGTCTGTCTGATTCCAGTACGCAATAACAATGAATGGAATGATGTAGCCAAAGTTGAAGGTAAGAACGACAAAAGACGATATATATGGCTGCACCCCTCCTTCCGCGGCGAATATTCACCGTGGGTAACGAGTGAACGCGCGGGCGGCGGATAACAATATAATGACGTGCAATGGAACGTCGGAGCACTACAACCCTTGCTGGTTTCAATCCACACCCCCGTTCCCACACACCTAAGTTCCTTCGGCGAGGCAAAAGCAAAAATAAGTTATAGTGATAAGTGATCAGGAATCGTGTTACGTGTTGAGCCCCTGTAGCTGTTATCGGTGATAACAGCTGAACAGGTGATCTCTTGTTCCACAGACACCTGTGTTCCAACTAGCATGTAAAAAAAGCGGTGTTCATATTCAGCAGTGATAAGTGAGGAAGGATGCTGGACTGTCGACAGTTTAACAGAAGGAAGGATAACAGTTTACACTTCTGCGCAACGTCACCTGTCTGTGACAGTTGGAAGAAATCCAACATTCAAAAAGGTCATACAACAAATATATACAACCTAACAGAAAGAAGAAAGAAAGAAAACAAAACAACAGAGTCAAAAGCAATATACTGTATAAGTGGTTAAATGCGCGGGCTCATTAATTCGCGAATTTGAGAGTGGTCAGGATTAGGCAATAATTCGCAGAACCTTAAATTCGCGGTAACGCGACTTTCGACCCTGCACAAGGCATTTTAATATTCCTCCACCTTAAACTTCCGGGAAGAAGTTAACAAAAGGTATCACAGCTGGGCAGGAACCCGTTCTATTTGTTCCATTCTTCCTGTAGTGCCCTTCTGACTCTGAGAGCTGCGATCTCCTTACTCGGTTGGTATATGATACGCGAAGTAGGTACAATTGGCGTATAGTGAATCCTACTTTTGCAAAGGCGTGCCACGTGCTCAAACTCATATACGCTGGCTGACTGATCCAGGCTTACAAGGAACTGGAATCACGGGATGCGGACATCTGTGCGGGATTCTTGAAGACTGGGCGCTGAGCCATACTGTTTCCACTTGCAACGGAGAAGAACTGAACACTTAAGCGAAGATATTCCAAAAGCCGGGCGTCATAACTGGAGAATGAAAAAATTGTCACCGACTTAACGCAACGGGAGATAACAATTTATTTAGACGTTTCGTCTCCTATGCGGGAGACATCATCAGTGCAAGTCTAGGGACGGGAATGAGGAGCACTAAAACCGGTCTTGCTATTTACGGTTTTTCCGAGGCCAGAGTACAGTCCAGGAAGTGGGCCACGGTTGGCATTACATGCTGTTGGCTCCCTCTGTATGTGCCACGATTCGAGGAATTTTCTGGGTCCCCACCGCTGTTCACGTGCCAAGGTGACGGCACCCTTGTAGTCGAACACGTGTCCCGTTGTCCAGCAATGATCCACGAGCTCGGTCTTTGACCTAGTTGCGTTGGTCGCCTTTTCAACGTCTCGTCTGTGTTCTTTAACGCGGGTGTCCCGTTTCCTGCCTGTCTCACCTACGTACGTGGCATTGCACTCCAAACAACATAGCCTATAAACAACACCGCTTTCGCTTCCAGGTGGGGTGGGATCTTTTGGCCTTGAAATGATGTGTCGAAGTTTCATGTGGGGTTTGAAACAAGTCTTTATCCCCAAAGGTAGTAGAATGCGCCGAATACGCTCCAAAGGGGTCAAAGGGGTTTCGGAGCGTATTCGGCGCATTCTACTACCTTTGGGGATAAAGACTTGTTTCAAACCCCACATGAAACTTCGACACATCATTTCAAGGCCAAAAGATCCCACCCCACCTGGAAGCGAAAGCGGTGTTGTTTATAGGCTATGTTGTTTGGAGTGCAATGCCACGTACGTAGGTGAGACAGGCAGGAAACGGGACACCCGCGTTAAAGAACACAGACGAGACGTTGAAAAGGCGACCAACGCAACTAGGTCAAAGACCGAGCTCGTGGATCATTGCTGGACAACGGGACACGTGTTCGACTACAAGGGTGCCGTCACCTTGGCACGTGAACAGCGGTGGGGACCCAGAAAATTCCTCGAATCGTGGCACATACAGAGGGAGCCAACAGCATGTAATGCCAACCGTGGCCCACTTCCTGGACTGTACTCTGGCCTCGGAAAAACCGTAAATAGCAAGACCGGTTTTAGTGCTCCTCATTCCCGTCCCTAGACTTGCACTGATGATGTCTCCCGCATAGGAGACGAAACGTCTAAATAAATTGTTATCTCCCGTTGCGTTAAGTCGGTGACAATTTTTTCATTCTCCAACTGAACACTTTATGAGGCAATGCACTACAATAGTACAATACACCGCATTCTTAAGCTAAATCAGCGTCTCAGGCCTTATTCCTTGGATATTTCGTTCTCGTACTTTTCGGTTATCCGTTCGCATATTCGCGAAGAAAGCAACGCTAACGAATTTCGCGAATATTAGTTCCACGCGAAAATTACTACTTATACAGTAACCTGTTGATAAACACTGTTCGTACGATAAATTTTGGATGGGAATAGATACGTGTATCTATGTGCCAACATGCTAAACTCAACAGCATTCTGAGCTTTGTATCTTCGGCAGTAGTTTGCATGGCATAACGCCACTTTGATTAGTCTTTGATTACGGAATAATTTATTTTGAATTGATCTCCGAAATTTGCTAATCGAATATAACGTTTTCTTTACGTTTTAACGTTTTTTTCCTCCTTGAAGAGGCTCATTATTTCATCTCTCACCTCACCACCACTATACGGGAAAAGTGTCGCCCCAGCTGATGAAATTCTCCATCGATCATAAAGTTGTTGTTGTTGTTCTTTTTTGTTTGCCAGAAAGTGAAAGCCCGCCGAATGGACTTAGCCTCGTTCCATCACCTGCCTGCTATTACAATGCCTGCTATTACAATGGCAAAGGTTCAAAAGAATTGCAAAACTATCGTTTCCAGACGCGCAAATTGTTGAAGTAATGCAGGACGATAGAAGAAAAAGGTGACATCCCCCCCTCCCACACACACACACACACACACACTTTCTTTCTGCACTTTGATATAAGTGTGGCGTTCGAGCCTTTGTTGTCGTTCCATTTGAACGTATTTATCGACTATTGCGCCTGAACCTGGGATTACGTTAGTGTATTGTAAAAAGTGACGAAGAAAACAAGCGCAGAGGTGTCGCACTTTCAACCATTTAGTACAATGAGAATACAATGAATTACGAAACCTATGCCTCAATCTGATAGTATACCTGCTTGTGGCACGATCTGTGATCTGATAAACCTGCAGATTGAGATTCAAGTTTGGTAATCCCTTCTACTACTAAACGGTTGAAAGCGCGACATCATCTGTGCGTCTTCCTTGTTTTCTTCGTCACTTTTCACAAGCTGCATGTGTACCAACCTGCCCAGTATTTATTGTTGTTATTACGTCAGTAACTCGTTACCACATAAAGTTACAGAAACACCGGACTCATCGTCTCTGGCGGATAAACAGAGTGTGGGTAATAATAATACTAATAAATAGTTCGGTGCTTTACGCCGCGAGACAATCGCGCATAGTGCGTCTGAACCCGTAGGTGGAAGCGTAGGTACTGCAAAAGTGTATAGAAAGAGAGAGTGTTCCGGACGTGACTTTCTGTCTGAAAAGCATGTGTCAAGGAGGCCTATACACGACGTACAACCTCGCGCGTACAAGATGTTGAGAATCACCACAAAACAGTTGCGTGTTACAAGCAGACTTTTTGTTTGTTTTGCAAGAGGCTATGCGTTGTTTTATATATGAGCACCATGACAACTTCAAATACTCTGAATGTATCTGTATCGGTGTTTTCGGAAATGGCGGATAAATGCAAACCCTAGCGAGAAAGAAAAGAAGTTATGTGATTTTCAGAGCATAAAATCACATTTGCAACTAAATAATATATACATTATATTATATGTGAGTGTATACTGCACATTGCTGAATTTTAAATTGAGGTGTACAATAAACTGGAAGCGTGCTTGAATAATTCAAAATTCTGGAACTGAAACTTCAGCACACTTCCTGGATGTTTCAAAGATGTGTTCCAAAATCCGCCATGTGGCCTTTTCGTTCGCATCTATTGAGGCGCTGGTGAAAGGGCGTTTCAAGACGAACGATTCTTCTGTTTAAAAGTTATCCGATTTAAATCCGCTGTGGTAGTCATATCTGTGGTCTGTGGAGCGTGACGAACCAGCACGCGCACATCTTTCTTTTCTCGCGGATCGGCGGTGGACTGCTTCATTTTTGCCCACCGCGGGCGCTCCCGCAAGATCGCAGGTGCTCTTCGCACATGGGGTCACGTGGCCGTGAGGGCGCGAGAAGCGGCAGCGAGCCGCAGAGCCGAGCCCTTCGTAGCCACCTATCGGCAGGCCCGTCGGCTCGACCCGCTGGCAGCCGCCGTTTAGCGCACCAGTCCTTCTAGTTAATGAGAAGTTCAGCGACATATGGTTGATATCAGGGTTGTGGAGTTGCCACTCCGGGGTTGGAATGATTCCAGAATCCTTCCAGATTTATCAGAACCCGGAATGGAACTGGAACGGAATGACGGAAACTGTCCTGGGAATGGAATGGGAATAGAATTAGGCATTTTTTCGCAGGCGGAATTGGAATGTAATGGTCTGGGTACCACACGGTCAAGGGCGATGGTTTGGTTTGGTTTTAAGAAAAAATAAAATGGAGATTTTGGTTTCATTACTGTGAGGCCCGCAACCCCACATCACTTGCACCAGTTACTTTAGTGGAAAACTCCTGTAATGATGATGCCAATGAAGAGGATTATGAAGAGGAGGAGGAGAGGAGGAGGGCGAAATAACCTTGTCTTTGTGCTCTTTCCGTGCTGGCTAATGTCAATCTTCTCTATAGCACTGCTGGGCTAGCTAGTACGGTTACCGGTCCTAATTCTTTTATTGGTGGAATTAAAGGAATGGAATGGGGTTGCCAAGCCACTCCAGGAGTGGAAATTGACCATACCTTTTCATTCCGATGAGTTGAAAGGAATGGAATTATCACAAATCTTCATTCCTCGGAATGGAATGGAATGGGTGATCCCATCCGCAACCCTGGTTGATATCGTCGCTAAAAAAAGTAGAAAGAGAGCGTTATTTGAGAGGCAGCAGTACGTATCCTCGCGGAGGTGATCGCTGTGCTTTTGTCGGTGTTCAGTCGTCGACTGTGCCTGAGTATAATAACTTCATCCCAATCGACCATCGCTTTTTTTATCGTCTGTTGTGCGACCTGCGTGGTGAACTACAACGATCAAGATAGTCTTTCGATTGCTGGGACATTCCAGCAGCGTCTTTTATACGCTTTTGAAAATGAGGTCATGTTGGCAACGTGTGTGCAAGTACTTGATCACGATAGGCTATGTAAACAGAAAGAACATTGATGCAAAGCTGGCCTTATCCTGCATGGGACTCCCACATGCATAACTTTTACGGTACGTGGTACCTTCAACGTGTCACAAATCCCCAACGCGTTGAAGCATCTCTTTGCTGGCTATGTTTCTTTGGAGCGCGATTCATACGGAAAACGTATTCAGGGGGCTGCCTTCTTTGCGTCCTCGTCCTGTGTATGTCTTTTTTTTTTTTTGCGCTGGTTTCGTCGTGTTACCTAGGGCGTCCCTGCTTGTGAGCGTGGAAGTTGACAGTGCCGTGATTCCCTGTCAGTGCGGTGCTGTGCTTAGCTCTGACCGCGTATTTCTGCATGTAAGGTTATTGTACAACAAATCATCAAGCACTGCATTGATTGTTCTGTTCAGCCAACAAAGATTCATCATTACGTTGTGACTGTCTCTTGCTGGGACGAAATTTCACAAAATGGGAACGGCATTGCAACCTAACGTATATACTTGTCATCTGATATGATGCACTTGACATCACAGACGTCATAATTGCAAAAATAAAAGGCCACACTTTAATGCCATTACACTACATCCGAGCCATTCAGAATTTGTTGTTTGTTGAGACCATGTAAACAAAATCTAAACAATAATCTTCTGCTTGATGTTAAAATGAACCAAATATCTCATAAAGAAGGAGGTCTTATAGCAGTTTCATGATAGTGGTGTTCCCAGGATGGAGCAAACAGGAATGGACCAAAGCAAACACACACAACAACAGCTGCAACATCAGCTACAAACAAGCCTGTGCTGCTATATTATTCGATAATTGCATTGTGCTTATTTGTTCAAAGTGTTATATTATTGAGGAATCACGTTTACACACCTGGTTGTTGACTTATATATTTTTGCATGCTCATTCTTTACAAGCTTCTCTCTCGACTTTATATTGGCATTGCAAACAGCTAAAAAATTTCACTAGCATTATCACTGCACAATTACATGCCAAATCACCACCACCAATGCCTAAAAACTACCCACAGCTCATACCATGCTATAATACGGCTACCAACAGCACACCATGCACTACGCTCTGCGAAATCACTCCTTATTCAGGATTTTAATTTAGGCTTCTTGTTCAGAAAGAATTTGCATGGTGATGCAGCTACATTTATCACTCCGCTCAGACACAGATAACTCAACTTTTACTCTGAAATGACATAAGAGGCCTGTGTGATACCATGAGAGAGATAATTGCCGCTGTACAATTGTGTAAACTATTTAGTGAATTTTTACTTCAGCAGCTCTTCACCGCTTTCTTGACGTATTTTTTCCTTTTTTTTTAGTTTTCCAGTCATGCTATAGTTCTCAGTTTTCCGTGCTTGATTGGATTGCTGACATCCCGAAATACAAGTCAAGTCAAGCTTCTGGCCGTTCGAGGCTCATGCTTCTATCGTCCATATGTGGCCTGTCTTTTCTAATTCTCATTGTTTACACAGATGATAAAGCTCTGGAAAATGATTGCACAGGCTGCATTTTTGCACTGTGTAGTTACGCAGTTTTACTGTACAGCTTTGTACTGAGGGATTATGCTATTTCTTGAGAAACAACACAGTGCACACACAAAGCAAGGCACACCTAGGGGTGCTCATTCTAGCATGAAATCTCAGTTCCACAGCGAGCGGCAGCGCTGTTTATTGTCTGCTCGCTTTCTGTGCTGATATATACCAGACAGTAAGAGGAAGAAGTCCGCAATCCACAAATGGACGCTATGGAAATAAGCTCATACAAAGAAAAGAATGCAACTTGAAATCAGGTGCATCTTAGCTACAATGTGCTGTATTATTTTTATTAAAACTTACATGATTGTATATCTTTCTTCCACATTTTCAGTTCTCTTTTGAGCCACTTTGGTAGTTGTCACGTTGCAGAAGCCGACATATTCATCCAGTTGTGTCAGGACAAATCTATGCAACTGGACAGTTTATTAATGTAGTGAGCATGGTGTACTGCATCATCAAGGACAAAATCTGGGAGCAGATGTATGGGACCCAATGCAGAATATGTAATGTAGATGCCTCTGCATGACTAACCACCTAACTTCAGAAACGAATGATGAACATGCAATGTCTTCAGGCAACTTCTGGAAATTAATACGTGACATATGGGGAGATGGTTTGCAAGATACCAGCACCCAAAGCAACAGTTTCACAGATTCTGGGCAAATGCATTGTGTTGGCACCCCCCCCCCCCCCCCAAGAAGAGCATGTAATTATTTCATTCCACTTTACTGAACTTTATGCACCCCTAAGGGTGCAGTAGAAAATGGGGTCTTTCTGGTCTTACACTGACATGCTTTTCGTGTGTTTCTCAGGGTTAGTTCTGTTGGGGATGGCATGGTATGCTATAAGCATAAGCTAATGCCAGCCACATATTTGTATAGCAATAAATTTTCTTCACGTATCGCTTTGAAGTACTGCTTACCTGAAACAAAATAAACCAGCAACTGATATACAATCATACGTCACAGGTATTTGGTGCCAGACATGCAGTGAAAGTAGTGTGCACGAGATGCACCATATTCTCCTGGTAATGTTGTGAAGGAGGGAAGCTGTCCAACAGTAAATGTATGTCGTGGTGTCTCGTGTTGCAACAGCATTCAGGCACTCTTTCGTGTGACAGATCCATAGATGTTAGAATCATTTGTCATGACGCTGATGACACACTCTTAGTTACATCAGAACTTTTTGACCGTATTATGCTCATATCCTGTTCATCCTCCACTCACATGTCAAGTGAGTCAAGGCAGAGGAGAGCTGGTGTGAAATGAGAGTACCTGTTTTGCATAGGTAATGTACAGGACATGTCATACAAGAAAAACCGTGAACGCTTAGCATGCACCTGAGTTGGTGGAAGGAGAACAAGTTGTAACATAATTGAAAGTACAGTAAAGTACTACACATTAGAGCACTGCACGGGTTCGGGTTTACCCGAAAGCCCGAGCCCGGCCCGGCCCCCGGGCCAGGGGGCTTAATCACTTGCAGGCGTTAGGAGCTAACGAGAGGCGGGCACTCGTCGAGAAGGGCACGTGATAAAACACGTGCACGGCGCTCTTCGCGCGATACGTGAAGGGCGTGGGATACGTCACGCGCAATGTGTCACGTGCCCATCCTTTTGAATTTCCCGCCCGCCTTTTCGAATTTCCCGCCGCTCGTTAGCTCATAACGACCGTAACGACGATGAAGCGATTAAGCCCGGTCCGAGCTTTTCGTATTTTATGAGGGCCTGGGCCGGGCTCGGGTTTCAGCCACCGGGCCCGGGCCGGGTACGGGCTTGACAACGCCGGCCATGGTGGGGCATGTACACGAACATATTTCACGAGACTGGACAGATGAATGTTCATGTCACTTTCTTTTCCATTGGGTGTGGGATATCATGGTATTCTCATCTGAGAACTATCACTTTTTGATATGTGATCATGCCTATTTCGTGTAATGGGTCTGGATGTCACACGTGCACTCACACACATTTGGGGACGATTGGTGTGACGGGCGCGCTGAGAGTCCGACACGAGGGTCAGTTAGGTTAGGTGTTGGGACATATTTCGTTCCCGTGAGAGTCCGGCACGAGGGTTAGTTAGGCCAGGTATTCTGACATATTTCGTTGGCGTGAGAGTTCGAGAAAGGGGAACTAGCACTGGTACACGCGCAATAGAGCGGAGATGAGTCTCTCTTGAACCGCAAGGTCAACCTTAATAATAACACTGGAAAAAATTCGGTCTCATTTCCCAGCGCGATAACAGCCACCCTTGGGGCACTGGGGGAATGTTAAGTGAACAAAATCCTTGCGTTAAACTAACAGAATAATTTTGATCAATTAAGATTTCCTCATGGCCCCAAGGGTTGCTGTAATCGCGCTCGGGAACGAGACCACATTTTTTTCAGTGTTATTATTAAGGTTGACCGGAGCTGTACATACATATCGCCCACGCGCCGCTGCGCGCTGCCTTCCCAAGCAAGCAAGCACCAAGCACAGAGCGGCTTGCCGGCAGAGAAACACAGCCGCTCTGTTCGAGTGTACCTCCTCACTCTCCACCAATTAGCTGCGTCCCTTTCCTCATTGCGCTGTGCTCTTTAGTAAATCTAAATACCCACCGGGCCTCGAGAACGCATAGAGCAGAGGCGGGCTGGGACCGGCCCTGAGCATGGAAACAGTCTGGTACGGGCTGGGCCAGGGCCGGGCCCGGGCTGGAAATCTATAGAAGACGTCGGGCCAGGGCCGGGTGCGGGCCGTAGCAGCTGGGCCTGGGTCGGGAACGGGCCTGAAAATTAGGCCCGTGCAGTGCTCTACTACACATATGCATATTAGAAGTGGTTATTGGTTTGGTTCACTCTTTTAGAACTCAGCTATTCAGAACACATCGTAGAACGTGAAAAAGCAATGTGCAAGTTTCCGGCGATAACGATTCAAAAGTAAAGACAAAACGGTTGAGAGCATTAAACAGTTTAATTTGCGAAAAACGAGACTTTCGTGCTGTAGGCTGCACTTCTTCAGATTTGAGGACCGAGGAGGAGTGCCGTTGGGAGGAACCCGAGAGGTCTGCCTGCCTGATTAGGCGGCATGTTTCTCGGGAAGGGAAAGGTGGTGGAGAGGAAAGGGTGAAGTGGAAGACCGAGCGGAATCCGCTCGGGGGGAGGATAGCTGCGTCCATGGGCCGACTTCAGGGGAACTGTGCCGGCATACGCCTATTACACATCTGAGGGAAACCCAGGAAAAACCCCAGACGGCACAGCCGGCCCGCGGATTCGAACCGCGGACCTCCCAGTCTCCAAGCGCACGCGTTACCGCTGCGCCACCGGAGCTGGTGATTTGAGGACCTGCTACAAATAGTCAAGAATATATCAAACCCAAGTTGCAAAAGAGTAGAGGGCGAGGGTTGAGAAGAATACAAATAAATCTACTACAAAGAAGGTGGCTAGACAAGTTAGGGTAGGACATACAGATGACGTAGCACAACATATGAATGGACACAGCGGCCAGTTAGGTACAAAGTACAAAAAGACCCTTAGACGTTCGGGGAATTAGGGCTCGAGGGCGAAGGATTGAGGACACGGAGCACCTGGCTGGCAATGAGCTTCCAGGATCTGGGAAAATGGTGCGGAGTGCTTGGTTTACTGTTTGGACAACATGATGTAAAATAAAATAAAAAACAGACCTGTAATGCGGGGCGTATATGCAACAAAAAAAAAAGAAAGGAAGAATGAAATTCACAGTTTAAAGTGGTTGGAATCCGGTTACAATAATGACATCAAACAAAAAAACTGAGAATCCTATTTCATTTCAAAATTCGCAACCTTGCAACCACACGGGATCAACGTGTATGGCGGCTCGCTGCAACACTTTAAACTGTGAATTTCTTTCTTTTTCTTTCTTTTTTTTTGCATATACGCCCGGCATTACAGGTCTGCAATTTTTCACATTTTACATCATGGTGCCCAAATAGTAAACCAAGCACTCCGCACCATTTTCCCACAGCCTGGAAGCTCTTTGCCGGTAACATCTCATTACGGCCGAAGTCTCATTACGGCCAAAGTCTCATTACGACCGAAAATCCTTTAATCCCCAAGTGTCTCGTTACGGCCAAATCTCATTACGGCCGAAGGTAGTCTCATTTCGGCCGAAGATGTTTCATCACGGCCAAAAAGAAAAAAGAAGCATCCACCATATTAGCAATCGCTGTGTTTTATGCTTCCCAAAGTGTGTCCGAGGCAGTGTGTCCCCACGGCTTGTGTCACACACACTGGTTCATGCACAGAATATTGCGACAGTGTTTCATGCATCCCTCGTGAAGAATGTTTTTATTGTCATACTGTGTCACATGATATTTGTATGTGTTACGCCATTTTGTCTCAGTATTCGAGCAACATCCTACTCGTTGTTTTTTTTTCGTGTTAGCGCCGCGAAGCAACTGTGGCTATGAGCGGCGTACAGACGTGGACAGATGGAGAGAGAACAGCAGGAAGGAGTGGGGGACAGGGGGGGTTAGTGTGCGTCCTGGGGCGACTTCAGGGGTAACTGTGCCGACATTCGTCTGGAAAGTCTTCGGAAAACCCAGGGGAAACCTCAGACCGCACAGCCAGTGACAGGACTCGAACCCGTGTCACCTCCCAGTCTCGGCGTGGAAAGCGATCATCTTAACCACTATGCCACGGGAGCTGGTCCTACTCGTTGGTTCTGTGAGCAAACTGTGTGTGTGTGTTCTGAAAAGTTACTCCACAAGGGAGCCCACTGGAAGCTCCAGGAGCCTATGACCATGATCTTTTCCCCCACTAGCTGCCTTCTACAATTTATGTCCACCTGAAATTTAAAAAAAGTATATAAGGTGCTGAACAAAACGACATATGCTCTTGTTTGATGATGACCACAAGACATATGCTGTCAAGCAGACTTTTTTCATATATTCAAAACATATTCAAGAATTATGGACAACAATGACAATTACGTCATAATGATGCAGCTGCATAGCCAGGAAAATATTTCAGGAGGTGTTTGTAACAAATAGTAAAATAATATACAGTAATAAAAGAATAGTTAACAGCAAGCTTAGGCGTATCAGGCATTGGAAAATGCTTATTGATTATGATTTCTCACAAGTGATACATTACATTGCTGCGCTACATACAACTAAGATACTGAGGTTAGATTCCGAACATCTTGCATAATGCACGTGTTTGATATTCGTGCCGATCGCTAGGTTTCGTGCGGCGTTTACTTCAGGGGCCTTTTCCCCAGTGACCTTTTCTTCCCAGAGTAACTGGGTCTGGTTTCTTGTTTGTTGTTTATCGTGAGTAAGGAAATGAACTTTGACACACACACATAAAGAGAGAGAATGTGGTGGTGGAATATATGTGCTTCCAACATTGCTTTCGACATTGTAATACACGCATGTAAACTAACAGATTGCAGCGTTAGATCTGAAATACTGATTGCTATCTGCAGTTCTGTTATCTCTGACTTTACGTGAAAAAAGTTGTGGCTTTGTGCGTGTGCTCGTCATTATGTGGAAATTGGTGAGTCTGTACGGCCTATTATAACCTGCGAACCCCGATTGCCGGAGTAGCGAAGTGCGACTATTTGCGGCACACTGCATTTTCCCTCTCATGCAACATTGAATACCAAACCACTATACTAACACAATGTTATGTACTCTAACCCCCGCAGCCATCGAGAAAGTTCAGCAACACATATACAGTACAACTTATGGTTTATTGTAGGAAACAGACAAGTTTACATGTGCATAGCAACTGTCGTCCATAGGGGTCATCTGTATATTTTCCAAGGGCGGGGAGTAGGATGCAAATCGCCTGGAACTGTGAACTGATCGGCTGGGCCTGTGAACTATGGGCGTCCACAGGTTCACGCTAGCTAAACGAGCTTCCTCAAGACCTGCTTTTCTCATTTCTTCCCAAGCGGTTTTGTCGATTGCCTTCGCAACGCTCTTCTGATACGCACTGTACGTGCCACTAGTCATACAGGGTATATCGAGAGCACCAACAAACTCAGAAAGACCAGAGAAACCAGAACCTATGGACACAATTCCGTTTACAGCTGCCGAATTCACGTCTAGGCGCTGTTGGACAAGCTGTCCAGGTGATTTGTCCGTCGAGACAACATCTTCCCTGACACACATCTTACACTTCAACCAGAAAAACTACAGAGACCTCGCCGTTGTTCCGGTATGACGTACATATCACCCAGGCCTGACTGAGACTGAGACTGAGAGTCTGACTAGAAACGAGATTCGAACTCGTCGAAGCGGAACACGCGCTAGTATCAGGAGGACTTTCACTCAAACATGCAACATTACATAATTCACTTGAACCTTCAACAGATGAATTTCCAGACCGTCGAACACGAATACCTGTGCGACCCAAATGCGCCATGAACCTCCTCTTCCGCTTATGCTTCCCGTACACAAATCCTCGAGCCATCGCAGCGAGACCGAGCGCACAACCCAACTCAAAAGTAGGTTGCAAAATGAGCATCCACACTCCCACACCATTCGTAACAGCCATCACTACGGTGCGCGACGCATGGTCGGCGGATGGATACGGTCAAAATGTTCCGCGCGGATTTTCCTGTGCTACGGCTAGAGGGCGACACAGAATGACGCGGTTTACGGGGATTGGAGACGGTATTTATCCGTACTCACGTTTCATGCTTTTTTATAAAAACGGAAAGTGGTAGACATATAAATTTGATGTCTATCGATTCCTGATATTTTCAGAGAAAGTAAATGGAAAGTTTTTTTTTTTTTTTTGAAATGGCTATAGAAGTTCAATAAAACCTGTTCAAAGAGGGAGGAGAAAAATTGTGTTTTTTTTTCGCATTCGTGACGTCGCCGTAAAATACATACGACATGTATGAGAAATCTAGTAGCGTAAATATCTTCATCTCGTCTTCCTCTTTATGATGAAACCACCTGCGTCAAAATCTGCGCGGTGGTTACCGAGAAAAAGCATAAAAACTGTTCCATAGGAAATACATTGGGACGGAGAGCTGGTATGCCATCTTTCTGTCATAGGAAAATTTAATGAGACAGGTATGAGACAGGTATGGTCACATGTTCAGGGGCTGCAGGATGACGCAACGATTATGTACAACGGTTATTTACAGCCGCCATCTTAAGGGGTAACTCATCTCGGAAGTGAAAGACAGCGTCAACTACAAAGTTTCTTTGAACGTAAGTACCATTTCCTCAAACAATTTACATAAAAGTGGGAGTGATCGGTATAGAAACCCTTTCGTAAGTCGTAAATCCGTATTCCGTTAGAGTGTAGCGTTCCTCTCTACGTGCTGCACATGCATTCACGGGCACACGCAAACGCCGCCGGCGCTTGTGACTTTCGGCTCACTCCACAGCATGGGCGTTCCCAGGATTTTTTCCAAGAGGGGGAAAGCGTGCGCCTCATCTTTTCCTGGAAATGGGCACTGTGGACTGTGCGGGTGTTCAGAGGTTCATATTATGACATCAGAGAATAATCATGACGACCAATGTCTAAAGAGCCACAATTTTCACAAGTAACCTTGGAGTTCCGGAAGGGGACACCCCCATTGCCTGCTCTCGGTACACCCATGGCCCATAGCGTCAAGCGTCACAGCACAACCTAAATTTAACAAGTTCCTGCGGTAGCATACAGATCAGTGGCAGCGTGCTGCGTGAGTGAGTGGATCACACAACAACGTAGCGTTCTGATCTCATACCCATAGTTCCTGAGTCGTTACCTTACAGCAACACAAATAACGTGTTGGACTACGTGTCTGGTGCGTACCACGTAATGACTTGACATGTGTTACAGGTTTCACAAGCCCCTCCTACAGAGCGTTCCACCAGGTGCACCTGTAAAGTGGGCACAACTGAAAAATGCAAACGTGCTGCAGCTCTTTGCTGCTACGTGAACAAAAGTGACAGGAGTTCGTGCACCAGCAAACCACAGCAACGGGAAGACCAACCGGAAAACCCAAGCGGGATATGTTGCTGTCACCCGCGTTTCTCGCCTGTCTTTCTGGGTTTGCCGGGGAAACGGTATGACTTTACTGCAGGAATTCGACCCCTCGTGTTCTTCAAGCTGTTAGAACAGTTTAGAATACAACAGTATTGTGTACCCGACTTTCTTTTCTATGGTAGGGATGCCATCGCAGTACAGAGGAACGGCGCGAAATACGACATACGATCCACTAGTACGGCAGCTGTACAACAGGGGCCTGATCAGCGCTGTGGCCGCCGAGCGAAACTTTAGTGGAACCAGGCCTATGCCCGATATTTTCTCACAACCTGTTTTATATGGGTGTGGAAAAAATTAACTGCATAGCCATAAAGGTCGCACAGAAGTTATTTTTAATATGATGAGAATTCATGTTCTGAGGCTGGAACACAAGAAAGAACAAATACATACAAAGCCTCAAGCACAGAACCATAGTGACGGGGCTGCGAGAGGGGCAGCCGCCCTCGCCAGAGATCTCCCAAGTGGAAATTACCGACTGCCAACCATCGGCCAGTGGTCGGTTTTTGGTCGGCAAGCGACTAAGTCGGCCACTGCACCTTGGACCAACGTCGGTCTGATGTCGCTCACTGTAGTGGTTGATGAACGGCTTTGGGCCGAGAACGTTGTGCGACGTGTTGCGCGCGTGCTATTGAGAGTTCGGCATAATAAAGACGGGCCAATGTCGGCCCTACGCTGCAAACAAACCCGAAAACAATGCAGCTGCTACTCGAAACAAAAAGAAAGAAAAGACGCTTTGACGGTTGGCAAAAAGTCGGATGACAGTTGGCCAACGACTCTTTCGGACAGCCAACCTTGGCGCAATGTTGCATAGTGATAGGCAGAGCGAGGTTTGGCAAAACCCCGGCTAGGGGGCAGATCTAGCTGTACCAAGAAACGATCTCGTTGGCCAAGCATGGCTCGGTTGGCCAGCCAAGCTCTTGCCAAGCTTGGTTCAATCTCGGTATGTTGCCTTGGGGAGAGCGAAACGCGGAATGGTGTAGCACTGTATAAGTTCAACTTTCGATTGGCCAAGTGATTGTCTCAAACCAAAAGCAGTAAGAAACAGAGACATTATCTTCGTGGTGAGCTAATACGAGGGGCGTTCAAGTCAAACCGGGACTTTTCATTTTTCGCAAACGTAAAATGAACTTACAGGCGAGAAATTAGTTTTATTTTTCAACGTAATTTCCAGCTGCACTAATGCACTCGATCCAGCGTTTCACGAGAGCTTGGATGCCAGCTGCGTAAAAATCCTTACCGGCGCGTAGCAGCCATGATTGGACCTCATTTTTTACCTCGTCGTCGCAGCTGAAGTGGCGGCCCCCAAGGAACGCCTTCAGTGGTTTGAAGAGATGGAAATCGCTAGGGGCGAGGTCTGGACTGTAAGGGGGATGTGGCAGCAACTCCCAGCCAAGTTCCTGTAAGGTGCGTGTCGTGAGATGCGCGGTATCCGGGCGTGCATTGTCCTCTAGGAGGAGGACTCCTTAAGTGAAGAGGCCCAGCCTCATTTGCTTCAGCGCCTTATGCATATCCCTAAGAATCTGGCAGTAATATGCACTATTGATGATGGTACCACTGGGCAGAAAGTCAAGGTAAACAACGCCAGCCTTGTCCCAGAAAACCGTGGCCATGACCTTACCCGCAGACAGGGTGCTTCGGAACTTCTTGGAAGCTGGCGAGCCCGGATGCTTCCACTGTTTTGATGCGCATTTAGACTCAGGAGTGAAATGGTGCACCCACGTTTCATCGCCCGCGATAATCCGATCAAGGAACGGCTGTCCTTCAGTGTCGAAACGGCACCTTAGCTCTTGGGAGATTTCCAGTCTTCCCTGCCGGTCAAGCACGGAGACCTGCCTCGGGACCCAAAGGGCACTAACTTTCCGAAACTGGAGGTGTTCATGAATTGTATAGTATATATATATATATATATATATACTCATGGAACGATGCGGCAGCACCAGAGGACACGTGTTTCGCCGTGTTTGCGGCTCATCGGCCCTGGGTAGCTGCGCATCGTTCCGAATTGGCAAACCAGGGGTCACTCAGCGAGCGATATACACCTGGGAGGGTGACTGAGCACTCCTCAATGCCACAGTGCAAGCCAGTGAATTGTAATGCAGGAAAAAAAAAGCCATTAAAAAAACAAATAAATGATACTAGACGCGTTTGAAATTCAAACTTACAGATTAATATGGCTTCTATGGCTGCACGCAGAGAAACAGATACTCATGGAACGATGCGGCAGCACCAGAGGACACGTGTTTCGCCGTGTTTGCGGCTCATCGGCCCTGGGTAGCTGCGCATCGTTCCGAATTGGCAAACCAGGGGTCACTCAGCGAGCGATATACACCTGGGAGGGTGACTGAGCACTCCTCAATGCCACAGTGCAAGCCAGTGAATTGTAATGCAGGAAAAATATATATATATATGTTTATAAGTCCCAAACGTCGCCACACCAGCATTGGACAGCTGTTTCGGCCTTATTGGGCCTTCATCAGCAATGCGTAGGTGGGCGACGTTTGAGCGAGTGGCGTCGGAAGGTCACGTGGAACGTGATGCCTCCCGTCAGGGTGAGTGACTCACCTCTGAAAGCCCAGTGCGAAGCCAGTAAAGTATAAAATGAAGAAAAATAGCATACGCTCTTTGGCTGCACGTTGAACATATGTTTATAAGTCCCAAACGTCGCCACACCAGCATTGGACAGCTGTTTCGGCCTTATGGGGCCTTCATCAGCAATGCGTAGGTGGGCGACGTTTGAGCGAGTGGCGTCGGAAGGTCACGTGGAACGTGATGCCTCCCGTCAGGGTGAGTGACTCACCTCTGAAAGCCCAGTGCGAAGCCAGTAAAGTATAAAATGAAGAAAAATAGCATACGCTCTTTGGCTGCACGTTGAACATATGTTTATAAGTCCCAAACGTCGCCACACCAGCATTGGACAGCTGTTTCGGCCTTATTGGGCCTTCATCAGCAATGCGTAGGTGGGCGACGTTTGAGCGAGTGGCGTCGGAAGGTCACGTGGAACGTGATGCCTCCCGTCAGGGTGAGTGACTCACCTCTGAAAGCCCAGTGCGAAGCCAGTAAAGTATAAAATGAAGAAAAATAGCATACGCTCTTTGGCTGCACGTTGAACATATGTTTATAAGTCCCAAACGTCGCCACACCAGCATTGGACAGCTGTTTCGGCCTTATTGGGCCTTCATCAGCAATGCGTAGGTGGGCAACGTTTGAGCGAGTGGCGTCGGAAGGTCACGTGGAACGTGATGCCTCCCGTCAGGGTGAGTGACTCACCTCTGAAAGCCCAGTGCGAAGCCAGTAAAGTATAAAATGAAGAAAAATAGCATACGCTCTTTGGCTGCACGTTGAACATATGTTTATAAGTCCCAAACGTCGCCCTCACTCACGCCGTCACTCACCCTGACGGGAGGCATCACGTTCCACGTGACCTTCCGACGCCACTCGCTCAAACGTCGCCCACCTACGCATTGCTGATGAAGGCCCAATAAGGCCGAAACAGCTGTCCAATGCTGGTGTGGCGACGTTTGGGACTTATAAACATATGTTCAACGTGCAGCCAAAGAGCGTATGCTATTTTTCTTCATTTTATATATATATATATATATATAATGCAGGGAAAAAAGCCATTAAAGGAACAAATAAATGATACTAGATGTGTTTGTAATTCAAACTTACAGATTAACATGGCTTCTATGGCTGCACGCAGAAAAACAGATACTCATGGAACGATGCGGCAGCACCAGAGGACACATGTTTCGCCGTGTTTGCGGCTCGTCGGCCCTGGGTAGCTGGGCATCGTTCCGAATTGGCAAAACAGGGGTCACTCAGCGAGCGACATACACCTGGGAGGGTGACTGAGCAATCCTCAATGCCACAGTGCAAGCCAGTGAATCATAATGCAGGGAAAAAAGCCATTAAAGGAACAAATAAATGATACTAGATTTGTTTGTAATTCAAACTTACAGATTAACATGGCTTCTATGGCTGCACGCAGAAAAACAGATACTCATGGAACGATGCGGCAGCACCAGAGGACACGTGTTTCGCCGTGTTTGCGGCTCGTCGGCCCTGGGTAGCTGCGCATCGTTCCGAATTGGCAAACCAGGGGTCACTCAGCGGGCGACATACACCTGGGAGGGTGACTGAGCACTCCTCAATGCCACAGTGCAAGCCAGTGAATCATAATGCAGGAAAAAAAAAGCCATTAAAGGAACAAATGAATGATACTAGATGTGTTTGTAATTCAAACTTACAGATTAACATGGCTTCTATGGCTGCACGCAGAAAAACAGATACTCATGGAACGATGCGGCAGCACCAGAGGACACGTGTTTCGCCGTGTTTGCGGCTCGTCGGCCCTGGGTAGCTGCGCATCGTTCCGAATTGGCAAACCAGGGGTCACTCAGCGAGCGACATACACCTGGGAGGGTGACTGAGCACTCCTCAATGCCACAGTGCAAGCCAGTGAATCATAATGCAGGGGAAAATGCAATTAAAGGAACAAATAAATGATACTAGATGTGTTTGTAATTCAAACTTACAGGCTTTTTTCCCTGCATTATGATTCACTGGCTTGCACTGTGGCATTGAGGAGTGCTCAGACACCCTCCCAGGTGTATGTCGCTCGCTGAGTGACCCCTGGATTGCCAATTCGGAACGATGCGCAGCTACCCAGGGCCGACGAGCCGCAAACACGGCGAAACATGTGTCCTCTGGTGCTGCCGCATCGTTCCATGAGTATATATATATATATTATATAGTGTCATGCAGGAAAAAAGCCATTAAAGAAACAAATAAATGATACTAGACGTGTTTGAAATTCAAACTTACAGATTAACATGGCTTCTATGGCTGCACGCAGAGAAACAGATACTCATGGAACGATGCGGCAGCACCAGAGGACACGTGTTTCGCCGTGTTTGCGGCTCGTCGGCTCTGGGTAGCCGCGCATCGTTCCGAATTGGCAAACCAGGGGTCACTCAGCGAGCGATCTACACCTGGGAGGGTGACTGAGCAATCCTCAATGCCACAGTGCAAGCCAGTGAATTGTCATGCAGGAAAAAAGCCATTAAAGAAACAAATAAATGATACTAGACGTGTTTGAAATTCAAACTTACAGATTAACATGGCTTCTATGGCTGCACGCAGAGAAACAGATACTCATGGAACGATGCGGCAGCACCAGAGGACACGTGTTTCGCCGTGTTTGCGGCTCGTCGGCTCTGGGTAGCTGCGCATCGTTCCGAATTGGCAAACCAGGGGTCACTCAGCGAGCGATCTACACCTGGGAGGGTGACTGAGCAATCCTCAATGCCACAGTGCAAGCCAGTGAATTGTCATGCAGGAAAAAAGCCATTAAAGAAACAAATAAATGATACTAGACGTGTTTGAAATTCAAACTTACAGATTAACATGGCTTCTATGGCTGCACGCAGAGAAACAGATACTCATGGAACGATGCGGCAGCACCAGAGGACACGTGTTTCGCCGTGTTTGCGGCTCGTCGGCTCTGGGTAGCTGCGCATCGTTCCGAATTGGCAAACCAGGGGTCACTCAGCGAGCGATCTACACCTGGGAGGGTGACTGAGCAATCCTCAATGCCACAGTGCAAGCCAGTGAATTGTCATGCAGGAAAAAAGCCATTAAAGAAACAAATAAATGATACTAGACGTGTTTGAAATTCAAACTTACAGATTAACATGACTTCTATGGCTGCACGCAGAGAAACAGATACTCATGGAACGATGCGGCAGCACCAGAGGACACGTGTTTCGCCGTGTTTGCGGCTCGTCGGCTCTGGGTAGCTGCGCATCGTTCCGAATTGGCAAACCAGGGGTCACTCAGCGAGCGATCTACACCTGGGAGGGTGACTGAGCAATCCTCAATGCCACAGTGCAAGCCAGTGAATTGTCATGCAGGAAAAAAGCCATTAAAGAAACAAATAAATGATACTAGACGTGTTTGAAATTCAAACTTACAGATTAACATGGCTTCTATGGCTGCACGCAGAGAAACTTATAGTGTATAGAGAAAATTATATAGTGTATATATATATATATATATTATAGTGTTCAACGTTCCCACAGAAAGGTCCGTCTTTCGAGCCAGTTCGAGACATGTTATCCGTCGGTCCTGGAGGATCAGGCGCTACATAAGTTGGATGTTCTCAGGAACTCTGACACTGGGCTCTGAGCCGGCCCGGCCGGGATCGTCCTGCACTGATGTACGGCCATCTCGGAACCGTTTGTACCACTCAAACGCTTTGCTGCGGCTACGTGTATCGTGGACATACTGAGCCTGAAGTCTTCTGTATATTTCAGATGACTTTACGCCTTCATTCACGAGAAACTTCATGACAATTCGCTGTTCGATGTGCGCGCTCACCTCGTTGTCGGCCATCTTGTCCAGCACGTGTCTTCTGTTTGGCACAAACTTTGGACCACCACGTGGTGAACGCGGAGGCCTGTTGGGTGTGAAAATGACGAAAAAAGAAGTAGCGCGAGCCATTTGTACACTCAGGAGACAGAAAGTCCCGGTTTGACTTGAACACCCCTCGTACAAGTCCTCGTTTCAGCGTTGTTTGTGTACACGTCAAATTAAACTTGGACACCTCACCCTTCATTTTGACTCACACGCGAGCAGGACTCTGGAATTTGTGAAAGCTCGCGAGACAAACCTATGTATAGTATCTGCTGTTCTTCCTCAGGAAAGAAATACAATTTCTTTTCTTTATTGTGAGCTGTTTGATTCTAGTGATCTCGGGCATATTGCGAGCTTTTATTATTCTCCCCCTACGCCGTTACCCTACGCCGCAGAGACAATTGAGTATGAATACGAGCGACGCCACAGGATTGCTTTGGCCTAACTTGGCACAATGCAGGCTGGCCAATGCTTGGCAAGTCAATGGCCAGGTTAAAGGTCCGTATCAAGAAACAAGCTTGTTGGCCGATAATGCAACAACCAAGGCCGAGTAGGCCAGCCTAGCTATTGCTAAGCTTGGCCCAACCTTTTTTGCAAGGACGGCCCAACGACTTTTAGGTCGGAAGCATACGTCGGCCCGGCATTTTGCCGACGTTGTTTTTATCCTTGGGGAGCAGCCAAAGCTGCATGGTGAAGCGCGCTGCTTAATAGTTGGGCCATGCATTTTTTTGTTTTTGTTTGGCCCATGTACAGGTGTTGTTCCATGGGCCATTGTAGGGCCCACGTTTATCCAATCAGTACCCAAGCTTTATTGGCCAGACATCGGCCCTCTACATTGGCGCGAGCTTGTAAGTCGGCCCGAGTGAGGCCATTGTCAATCCCCAACCTTGGCCCAAGCTTTTTTTGCAAGCTTGGCCCGACAACTTTTAGGTTGGAAGCAGACGTCGGCCCAGCATTTCGCCCATATTGCTTTTCCCGCTGGGGAGGGCGCCGAACAGCAAGCGCTAGCAGGTTGGTTGGACAGTTGTCACAAAGCACGCTTGGAACACGTCTATTCCGCCTTATTCACAAGCTTCCAACGCTACAGCACACCCGGCTCATCGTCCACGTCGCTGCACACACACCCCCGAACTGTCCACGTGCCTTCCTCTTTTTCCTCTCGTCCTCCTCGTGCTCCGGGTAGAGGGCACACCTCGTGCCCTTGCCCTTTCTCCTTCCCTTCCTTCTTCTTGCTTAGCTGGCCTTCGCTCCTCACTCCCTCTCACCTACAAGTCCCCCCTTCCTCACAGTCCCCCCCCCTTAAACCGTGCAAGGGGGAGCCCAGGGGGCACTGTAGGGCATCAACTGGTTAGCATTGGCGATGCCCTTATTTTTGCCGGAGTTGACATTCTTTAGTCGAAACGTGTTCCGTCCAATTTGGGCCACGATACGAAATGGACCTGTCCGACGAGGGGCCAACTTGGCTCTGAAGCCAGCACTGGCTTTGTTTAGTGGATGCACCTCTCGAAGCACCAAGTCCCCGACCCTGAAGTGTGATGTCTGGCGTTTCTGGTTGTAGTGCCTTTCTTGGTCAGTCCTGGCTGAGTCTTGACACTCCCTGGCCATGTCTAGGGCATCCTGAAGATAGCGATCTAGTTCGGCTGCCAGAGAATGTGGTGCAGACGGTGGCACCTCGGCGTGAGCAGTCTTGGGACGCTGGTCCCACGGTGCCCGCAGCTCACGGCCATAGCAGAGGAAGGCTGGTGTGTAGCCTGTTACTGCACTCTCTGATGTACGCATCGCAAACGCCACCTTGGGCAGTCTTTGATCCCAGTCACGGTGAGAGAGACAGTGACTGGTGATACACTGTTTCACCGTGGCGTTGTGGCGTTCAACCATTTGACCTGCGGGTCGGTACGGGACCGTATGGCGCTCCTTTATGCCCCAATGCTGCAGGACCCCTTTCCACAGCTTGCTAACAAAGGGTTGCCCATTGTCGCTGGAAATTGAGCCGGGCACACCATGCCGGCAGAAGACGTCGACCATCTTGTCAATGATGTTTCTTGAAGTTGGTGTACGTAGGGGGAAGAGTTCGATAAACTTCGTGAAAATGTCAACAACTACCAGAATGTACTTGTTCTGTTTGGACGTTGCACGCAATGGACCTATAAGATCCACGCTGAGTTGCTCCATTGGTTGGGCAGCACGAGAGCTGTCCATCAGTCCCCTTGGCTTTTGGCGATTCGGCTTGAACGCTTGGCATTGTTGGCACCCCCTCACATAGCGTGATGTGTCAGACCAGACACCGAGCCACGGCCACGAATGCGTCGCAAGGTTTTGAAGATTCCTACATGGCCACTCAAGGCGTGATCGTGCTCAATCTTCAGCACCAATTCTCTGAGATGCAGGGGAAGCCAGGCAACGCTTTGTCCTCCAGCCGTGTACATCAGGACACCATCTCCAGTAATCTCACTATCTCTGGCTAGGTCAGCAACTTTCTTGTTCTCTTTTGAATTGTTAGGTAGCGATCCTGACTCAAAGTATTCAAATAGCTCCTGTAAAAGCACATCCTTATGCTGTTCAGCAGCAAACAAGGTAGGATCAATGAGGATGGATGTGTCTAGTGGGTCTATGGAGGCTGCAGCATCGAAGTAAACTGTGTGCTGTGGCTCATCAGTCTCAATAGGAAACCACTCTTCCGCCGGACATGGCACGACAGCTTCCTCTGTGGCAACTGGACAGCTGCTCAGAGCGTCTGCAGGTATATTTGCGCGTCCTCTTCGGTGCTTGATCATGCAGTTAAAACCCTGCAGTCGCAGAACCCACCGTCGCACTCGCCCAGAAGGCTGTTCTGTTTGGAACATCCACGAAAGGGATGCGTGATCGCAGTGCACCTCAAAGGAGGTAAATTCCGATGTACGGTCTGAACTTATCTACCGCTCATACAACAGCGAGGCACTCCCATTCTTGGACGGTGTAATTCCTCTCTGCTTCAGTGAGGGTTCTGCTGACAAATGATACGGGCCGGAGGTGGCCTTCAACATCCTGTAGTAGCACTCCGGCAATGCCAATGCCACTGGCGTCCGTTTCAATCACAAATGGCCTGTTGAGGTCTGGCAATGAAAGGGCAACTTCTCCAGCTAGGGCATCCTTCAATAGGTCAAACGCAGCTTGCTGTTCAGCACCCCATCTCCAGCGCACCGCCTTTTTAAGTAGTAATGTAAGTGGTTTCGCTTTATCGCAAAAACCAGGGAATGAAGTTGCGATAATATCCAACTAGTCCTAAAAACATCTGTAGTTCTTTCACTGTGGTTGGACGGGGAAACTCCGATACAGCCCGCACCTTATCTGGATCGGGACGACATTCACCGGGTGAAATGACGTGCCCTAGAAACTTCAGGGTCTGCTTACAGATGCTTACTTTTGCTGGGTTAACAGTGAGTCCTACTGATTCAATGCGACGCAGCACCTCTGCTACATGCTTCACGTGGTCCTCATACTTATCTGAATAGATTAGAACGTCGTCCAAAAATGCCATTGCGTAATCATGTTTGATTCCCTCCAGCACTTTATCCATCAGGGCTTGAAAGGTTGCTGGGCCCCCTGCTACACCAAATGGCATCCTTTTAAACTGGAACATTCCCTTGTGGCATAAGAAGGCAGTTTTTTGCCTGTCTTCTGGGTCGAGTGGGACTTGAAAGAATCCTTGTGATAGGTCTAGAGTCGTAAACCACCGTGCACGGCCCAGTTGGGCAAGCACCCAGTCTGTCCGCGGCATAGGATACACGGGAACTGTGGTCCTGGCGTTGAGAGGACGATAGTCGATGGCGAGACGGTGACCCCCTGTCTTTTTCTTTATCAAGTCTGGCGCACTGGCCCACGGACTGGTACTTGGTTCAATAAGGTCTTCGTCCAAGAGGCCCTTTATACACTCATCAAGTATCTCCCTTTTCTGTGAATTTACTGGGCGCAGTTTGCAGCGAACTGGCTGATATTCTCCAGTCTCTATTTTGTGCACTACCAATGATGTACAACCAGGTTGGGACGTGAAGACATGTTTGTAACTGTTCAGTACATTCTGTAACTCTTTATTATCTCCTTCATCAATACAGGAGGTTTGTTGACTCTGCTGGTTGTCATCTTTTAAGGCGCTGACCTCTTCTGTCGCAAACAGTGCATGCAGGGAAGTGCTTAGATCATAGTCGATCGCCTCGCCATCTGCTGCAACCTTGACGGCGTCCCCAGAGTTGATGGCCTGGAGACCTCCTGATGGTGGATTTGGCGTATGCCTTCTGGGTGCTCGCTTGCAAAATTTCACCACGTTGTATGGGTCCGAGCTTCGTGTCCATCCTCCTTGAGCCATGTGCAGGGAGATGCCAGCAGCCTTCAGGAAATCTCGCCCGAGCGCAATGTCATGGCAGAGGTTGGGCAGAAGAAGGAACCGTTGTTTCCTGGACATGCCCTGCTATCTGATACGGCAACGCACAGAGTGTCCAGTCTCTGACCATCCCTTTGCAAGCCGCAGTGTTCGTCTTTCTTCCTTGGTAGCGGCTCCTGTTGCCCTTGCAGCCTCGAAGGCACGTTCTCCAACTAAGTTGACGCTGGCGCCAGTATCCAGCAGTGCAAAAAACACATTTTCTCCAATCAACACTTCCAGCAATGGTTCCTTCCCTCCAGAGGTGGGGAAATTACTTTTATTTTGTAATGAATTACCATTACTCATTACTTGTATAAAAAAATTAATGCATTACATTACTCATTACTTTTTGGATACTAGTAATGCATTAGTAATGCCATTACTTTAAAGAAGTAATGGCATTACTCTGGCATTACATTTACGTTTTAGGGCATAAGCCTCAAAGGTGCTATGCATAAGTTTTTTCCTTGCTTTTTTTGCTATAGGCAATAGCCACCCGAGAGTGTCCCCAAATCGGTGCCACTAAATCCCCGCAGAAGCGAGTCTGATAGACAAAAGCTATAGATAAGATTTATTGCAGATGATTCCTTTTCTAGCATTATGGAGCCGGCGGATGAGGCCCAGCTATACAGTTCTGTCCTGGCAGAAAAACTACCTCTGACAGCACAAGAGAAGCTAACATGGTACCATACCAAAACAGTGAATCCCTACGGCAATTGTTACGTATTACCCTCATAGAGGCTATGTTTCTATTTCATTGATTTTCCTTTACTCCAAATGCGCACAAGAGAAAATCGGTGATATCATCATGTAGACACTTGTGACACACACCGCCGACTGTTGAACTCTTGCAGAATTCCCCAGGCTGTGCCTTTCTCTTTCCTTGTTGCCTTGTGCTCATTGTTAAAGGGGGGTTGAAGAAAACCTGGATGTTCCCAATCTTCACGTGGCGCAATGAACATTCGACAAAAGTAATGAGTAATGCCACCCTGCATTACTCAGTCGAAATGTAATGCATTACCATTACTCATTACTTGCTGGCAAAACGTAATTCATTACCATTACTCATTACTCAAAAGTAATGTAGCATTACTCCCACCCTCTGCGTCCCTCCAACTGTCGCCAAGATTTGCAGGGAAGTCGCGTAGCCGTCAGCTGGAACAACCGCTACGCCCGACAGTTTCCCGGGCACTCCGCTTGAATGTGACCCCGCTGATTGCAATTGAAGCACCGCTGACGGCCACGTTGGCCACGTCCCGTGCCGGTGGCGCAGTCTCGCGCGATGTGTCCGGTCCCGCCGCAGCGACGGCATATGATGCCTCCATTGTTCCACATGTGGCCTCGTTGTTGTGCCTGTGCGAGACGTGGGTCCAGTTGCGGCAGCCGTTGCGGTTGATTGCACTGTTGCATGCTCTGTTGATTCGCCGGTGTCCACTCGGGGTCATCAGCACACAGTCCCGAAGAGGGGTGATGGGCGTTGTGAGAGGCAAGCACCGCTGTGGGATGAAGCGGCCATTCCTTCTGGTTCGTTGTGACGTACGTTGATGTTGGAACAGAAACCACGGGCTGCTGTGTCACCGCCAAAGCGACGAAAACCAGGTCCGCTGCCAGCTGCCCAGTTCGTGGAGGTGGTGGGGTGCAGCGGAGGCGATGCCACGCGCGTTCCATCATTGGTTCAGCAGCCTTTGCCATTTCGTGCAGGTTTGCGAACTCCATGTTTGCTGTTAAGTCCTGGAAAGTAGGGTGCATCTGACGACGGGCCCTTTCAACCTTTTCGGTGTCGGACACCGGCTCCCCGATCCTGTCATAAAACTCAGAAATCACGTGGATAAACTGCTTCAAGTTTTCAGCTGGGTGTTGGGTCCGCTGGTCCAGTTCTTGTTTAAGCTTGTACGTTTGATCAACCGGCGTGAATTCCTGCATGAATTCGGTGATGATCTTCTGCCAGTCCACAAAACCGCCCGCGAATTTCCACCATTGCTTTGCAGATCCGTCAAGCGACGCGGGGAGCATTTGGGTACGCCGATCAACGGGAATGCCACAAACGTCGCAATACTCCCCGTATCGGCCCAAGAATTCTTGGGGGGTTTGGGTGTCTTCGTAGCCGCTGAATTTTGGCAGGGGGACGGGTGGTCCTCTGATCGTCAGTGGTTGTCCCATGTCACGAGCAGCGCCTCCTCTATGCTGTGGAATGCCTGTCGGATTGCGACCACGGCGCATTCCAGCCCTCTCCCAAACCTCTTCGCACCTACGCCGACACTCGCCGCATGGGGCGCCACAGCCTGACACTTCCTTCCTTGTCATTCGGCCGTCGGGTACTAGCGTTTGTACCGTCTGTATGCCGTGCTAAATCCAGAAAAATCGTGTCTGTGTGTTTGCTCTACGAAGTTATTTTCACTTGTGGATGCTACCGCGGGAAAAAGGCGAGAATGTGGTACTGCCTCGTGCCGTTCTGTACTTCGAGCGCGAAGAAGGAGCCCGGCGTCTCGTTTCACGAGGTGCCCGCTGATGTCGAGCCACGAAGCAAGTGGCTAAAGGTCATATCGCGTAATAACTGGGTGCAGAACTCTACGTCGAACTATTCTGTAGTATGTAGCAAACATTTTGCAGCAAGTGACTTCAAGGAAAACACCAAAACCCGCCAGCTGAAGAAAGGAACCGTCCCTTCGATTTTCCCTGAATATCCTGCATATCTCCAACCGGTTCCACGTGTTGAACGTGATGACAAGAGCATCAGGAAGCGAAAGCGTGTTCCGTCTACTACAGACGCACGTTGCACTAAGCCCGGCCCACTTGTGAGTGACACAGCACGAAATGACTTCTGCAGTGAACAGCTGGAGAGAACGCCTGTCAGTGCAGTGAACAGTAATCCGACGACCACTATCACAGCGACTCCGATTTCAGCCATTGAAGCAAACAGAGTGCAAAAAGACGACTTCTCCAGTGAGCTGGAGGGGACAATGCCTGCCAGTGCACCAGCCAGTGATCAGGCAACCAGTCTCATGACAACTCTGCCCACTGAAACAGAAACCAGATTTGTCCCTCAGAAGAACAAATTTGCTGAGGTACCCCATTCCACGTCAGTGGGTGCTGGCGGCAGCAGCGCTGGGTGTGAACTCCAGTCACCTCACGCATTGAGAGCTTTTGGCACACAGACTTCATCACTTTATACGTCAAGCTAATATTTTGACAGGAAAAGGCTGCTCCAGAAAGAAAGAAATCTACGAACCCACATTCAGCACCTTGAACAAACCGTGGACAAGTATAAGAGGAAGTTAAAGGAGGACTGCTATGTCAGCTCGTTTCTCAGTGTCGTCAATGATGCTGCAGACAAGAATGTTCGTGCTACCCTTCTTCTAGACCAAGTTGTGAATTACAGCAAAAAGCGTAGAGTACTAAACCACCGCGGTGAAACACCCCATCGCATCGTCATCATCTATTGTTGTTGATATCCTGTGAGGTTCCAAATTGTTCCGCTCGGTTTGTCGAGGGAGCTTCACTTGGGAGCCCAATTGGGGGGGGGGGGGGGGGATTTCCTCTACATACTTCCGCATATACTTCGCGTGCTCAACATACCGCATGCATGGATTCGAAATAAGGAACAGATCCAATGCTCCTACAGCCCGAAGTCCTGAATAGGCTGTGAAAAGAACAACGAAAATCAGGTGAGAAGATGGTGATATTCAGAGGGCAATGGTAATATCCCCTTTCTTTTTCTTTTTTTCTGCCAATAACCCCCCCCCCCCCCCCCCCCCCCAGAAACGAACATCTGTTGCCAAAGTTTCGAACGTGCACAGTCGTCCTTGCCTCCTTTAATGTTCCCTATGATTAGTCCTTCAAGCAGCCATATTTGCGTATGGATGTCATTTTGTTTGCGATACTTGGCTACGCGCGTTTCGGATCGTTTTTACTGTGTTTTGTTGGTAACATGTGTCATGGTAACATCGATTTGTGCCAGTTGTCATCCACTGTCCATTCGCCCGTCTCATTTTGTACAAGCCTGACATTCTGCTGCTACACGAAAAAGAAAAGAAGGACATCTTTTCAGACATACTATGTGCAAGCGGAATTGGTACAAGCGGAAGACCAGCTGTCCAGCACCGGATCAGAATCCGTAAAAGTGAAACACAATTCCCTTTGTTGAGTATGCGGTCATCATAGTGCAGCGCACAGTTCAAGCAATTTCAAAGAGTTCTAGCAATTTGTCGAAACATTTATCTAAATAGAGTGCTCAGGCACAGCATACATCAGGCGCTTTTGCAGCACCCTGCTGTGTGTGATCAAGAAACTCCAAGAGCGTATACAACGTGTTGTGATAGAACCGTGTCATCTTTAGTTCACCAGTAAAACATCAATGAGAAAACATACAACGCCCTCGTACAGTTATTGCTTATCGGTGCTTCAGAGACATGTAATAGGGAAGCAACGCTGCCTCTGAGACCCCCCCAAAGCGCATATTATCTTCTCCTTTTATCTTCAGATTGATCGAACCACAGTTAAAGCACACGGGTATCAAGCAATGGAAGCTATGTGAGCACCTGCTGTACAACGCCTGCGGTCTGTCTATCAGCATCGTGAAGAGCGGCTGGAACTTCCGAGCATATTGCATGATAAGCCAATCGCCCTGTTTCTTTGAAGCGTGTGACATCACACTGCTAAGCTTGGATATGATAACTTCCTTTATCGTATCCATTTCGTAGAGTTCGTAGAGGCTCTGGCTGCGTACCTTCTGTAGCTCCCTTTATGTTTTGCGCGTGCACAGAACCAACAACGCTATCACATACATACGCAAAGGCAATAGCGTACGATACACTAAAATTCTCTGAGAGTGAGTTTTAGTGCATCGTGAGGTATCTCCTTTGCGCACGTAAAGGATAACTTTGTTGGTTCTGCGCACGAACAAACCATAGAGAGCTTCGCGCATTGCGCAGAGCCACCACGTTATCCTTTACGTGCGCAAATGAGATACCGTACGATGCACTAAAGCTCACTATCAGAGACTTTTAACTGCTTACTTACATAATTTAATGCAACAGAAAACAAGTAAAACACAAAGCGAAGTGACAAGAAAATGTGTATTGTTTGTTAGTCACTATCTTCCTCTTCGGTGGTCTAACAGCGGGTGTCGTACAGGTAGCTACCCAAGCAGCACAATGTACTGAAAGTCGAGTGCAATAGGGGTGGGCGGTATGTGTCTTATCAATGTTCTTTAGTTTCAGGAGTCTGTTCAAGGCCTTCCACTTACATGTCCATCCCTATTGCACTCGACTTTCAGTACATTTTGCTGCTTGGGTAATCTCTTGTGGCGATAAGTCAATTCACCAACCGAACAGGAAGATAATGACTAACAAACAAGACACTTTTTCTTGTCACTTCGCTTTGTGTTTTACTTGTTTTCTGTTACATTAAATTATGTTAGTAAGCAGTTCTTGCGTGAAGTCTGTCGTTCCTTGTCTCTGATTGCGTATCTTCTGCAGCGGATATGTACCAACATGAACTCATTAATAAAGAGAGCTTCGCGCAGTGCGCAGAACCACCACGCTATCCCTTTGCACTAAAACTCGCTGTTGGAGACTCCGGTAAATAAGATAGTTTTTACATAGACGCTTGAATGAATGATAGCGAAAAGTAAAGTCAGCAAAAAGGAAAAAAGAGCATATAGTGCTGTTTTTGACACCCGGAGAAGTTGGCTAACTCGATTACAAACAGCTGAAGAAACATGTCTTCCGCATAACACGAACAGCAATTTACCAGCCGAAGCGTGATGCAGAGTACGATCACGGGTTTTCGCTTTTACGTGCGAGTGATCTGAAGCAGTCAGCACCGCATTATTGAGACTCCTCAGTTTGCACTTTGGTTTGATTTGGTAGGAAAACTATGAAATTTCAGTATGCAGAAGGCCACTAAGACTGAAAAGTACAAAAAGTTTCAACAAGGAATGCAGCGGCGGCTCAAGGGCTGTTGCTCAACGCACATCGCAAATTTGCCTGAGCTTCCTTATGTCCTTCGAGGTGTCACTATGACGTTTGCGTCGAGCTCCGCGCACAGTTCAGCGTGCGTCATTGAGCCTACGGATATGTCGTTCCATCAACCTGAAGATAAAAAAAAAAACGATCTTGTGCGATTTGGGGGCGTCAGAGGCAGCGTTGCTTCCCTTTCAGGTGTCTCTGAAGTAGCGATAAGC
Source organism: Ornithodoros turicata (assembly GCF_037126465.1). Classification (NCBI taxonomy): domain Eukaryota; kingdom Metazoa; phylum Arthropoda; class Arachnida; order Ixodida; family Argasidae; genus Ornithodoros; species Ornithodoros turicata. The sequence goes on from NC_088203.1 coordinate 61,368,015, forward strand.
GATAACTCTACCAGGACGTTGTATGTTTTCTGATTGATATTTTACTGGTGAAGTAAAGACGTGGTGCTATCACAACACGTTGTATATACTCGTGGAGCTTCTTCATCGCATACAGCAGGGTGCTGTAAAAGCATCATGATGTTACCTTTATGTACGGAAATGTTTGAACGAAAATTGCTGGAACTGTGCGCAGCGGTACGATGACCGTATACTCAACAAAGGGAATTGTGCTTCATTTGTACAAATTCTGCTCCGCTGCTGGACAGTTGGTTTTCCGCTTGATGTACAGCTTGGGACAAAAGTTCACGGCACACCGTGGCGTTGCATTTCTCCATTGGAGCGACAGCCCAGCAACACACCAGAGCGGACGCACACACATACTCAGAGAATAGCTGGTCACCCGTTTCTTATCCGATCTCTTCCTGATAGTTAGCAGAGGGCCACTCCGATGAAGAAATACGTCAGCGCCGTGTTTCGTAAACGTTTATCCCAAGCTGTACCAACAGACCACCCGCAGCGGCACGTCATATCAAGATATCATGACATTGGTAAAGAGTGGATCTTTGACAAAACAAGCGCGCGTGGTTGTCGCCGTCGTGTAACTTCGTGGTTTTCGCGTTTTGTGAGGTCAGGTCAGGGTAGTTCTGCCTCCTGCATGAAGTTTTCCTTGGTGTCTCCAATGGCATCCATCATCGGAAACAACTCATGTGGTCGGCGGCTGCCAACCCACGTCGCTTTATTTTGCCAACGACGGGTCGCGATATTTGGCAGTGTGACTTAGACAGTTCGGAAACAGCGGGTAGTCTATTGCGCAAATTTTATGTACGACATGCTTTGCTTCTTTCTTTTCTTTTGCGGGCAGCAGCAGAATGCCCGCCTTGTACAAAGTGAGACGCGATGATAAATACTGGACGACAAAGGACACATAAACAATTGCTTTTTTTTAAGTTAAGTGTTAGCGCCATGAAACAAATGTACCTATGAGAGGCGTGCAGACGTGGACAGATGGAGAGAGGACAGCAGGAAGGACAGGGGTGTTAGTATGCGTCCTCGGCAGATTTCAGCGAGAACTGTGCCGACATTCGTCTGGAAAGTCTGCCTGAAAAGCCAGGAAGAACCTCAGACAACACAGCCGGTGTGAGAACTCGAACCCGCGTCACCTCCAAGTCTCGACGTGGAAATGAGTAATTCTAACCACTATGCCACGGTAGCTAGCACAGTAATAAATATTGGGTAATATGATAAGGAGGGGCAAGATGAGACAGAAATTTGCAATTGAACGGGAAATTTATATTTTTCGTGTTTTTCAAGAAAGCTAGCCACAGACACATTCTCAGGGTTCTACAACTTCTAACCTGTAAATGCAGAACGAATGTAGCCGGTCTAATATAATTACAGAACAAGAAATTCAAAAACGCAGATTGTCTCATCTTGCCCCAACCCTCGGGGCAAGACGAGGCATCGCGTGGGGCAAGATGAACCACGCCGTGGTAATATACTACACAAATTAGTTTTTGCAATCCAAGCAGACAAAGTGAAGCCTGTAGACCCCTACACAACCCCCTGAGCCCACCGCACACATAATGTCCAATAAAACCACACACAACCAGGTGCTATTTTGCTCCACCGTCCTTTACAAACACGGCACGGCCCGTTAGACGTGTCGCTGGTCGCTCGCTTTTGTGCGCGCTTCTGCTTTGCTGGAAATATCCTAGGAAACAGGAAAATTTGAGGGAAAATACTACACATCTCTGAGGAACAAGCATAAAGCCACCTAATAGTTGACTTATCAGTTTTTAAATCACATTAAATTTAAATTGCATTAAATTAAAATAACATTAAATTGTCGCGTCTTGCCCCGTGCATGTCATCGGACGCATTATTTTTTTTCTGTCCAGCAGTGAATAACCAAGAGTGCCCATATTTTGCATATATCTAGAAGAATGAATAAAAAACACAATGTGAATCTACATTGAGAGAAGAGCCTGCGAAACGCTGCTACACGGATTGCAAGAAAACGGACTACAGAAAAACGCGCCTTTTTGTCGGGTTTTTACATTCCAGGCAGAAGTAACCGATATTTTTCTCATAAACTTATAGACCAGTACGTACAATTCTCACCTGCAATAAAGCGAGCGTACATGTAGGGCTGCCCATTAGTAAAGTTTCAAGAGCATGGAGCAACGGATCTCTGAGACAGGCTGCGTCGAGTAAAGAATGTCGCGTCTTACCCCACCTTACCCTACATGTGACCAACCAAAGAGAGGAAAAACGATCCGCAACGCGCGTAGTCAAGTAGCGCAAACAAAAAATCATCCATACGCAAATATGGCTGCATAAATCAGCTCTTTCATGGACGAATCATAAAGAATAAAGATGGCCGATTCTGTACTTTCGAGACTTTGGAATCCGATGTTCGTAACTGGGATGTTACCATTACCGTTTGAATATCTTGCATTATTTGCGCATTAACATTATTAGCCGTATTTGGAGAACACGAAGTTCATGCGGAATTGTGCAGAGGAACCACCCACATTGGGGCTCCCGAGTGAAGCTCCCTCAACAAGCCGAACTGGAACGTTTGGAACCTCATGGGACAACAACAACAATAAATGATGACGATGAGATGGGGTGTTTCACCGCGGCGGTGCGGTACCCTACCCCATTGCACGTGAAACATTATATGATGAAGATGAAGGATGAATGAAAATACGAGAAAGAATTAGAGCGTCTGGAGCAATCCAGTGGACGACAGGAAGTCTATGAACAGGTAAATAACCCGAGATGGAGCACAGGATCTTCATAGGGACAATGAATGCAGCTAAACTGAGTGGTCTCTTGCTGATAGGGACAAGATCATCATACAGAATCCGCCTTTGCGTGCAGTAGAGTGCATATTCCGTAAGAATGTGCTCAGAGTTCACAACGACGCCGTAGGTTGAGCAGAGGCTTGTGTTACAGCACCTGATCATGCACTAGAATTGTGGGATGAGAGCCACATTGAGGAGGAGTCGACGCAGGAGAGACCCAAAAAGAACCTCACAATATTCACCCACAAACATGCATGTACAAGCATCACTATAAGAAAAACAATGCGCTACACGCGCTCTTTGATTTTCAATACGCGCATCTCGCGGCGGTAGGTAGATGATGCCTGCTTTACCAGGCGAAAGGAATCAACTTAGTGCTCTAATGTCGCCCTCTGTGTTTGTTTATGACCGCTCATACCACGATATTCCTCGCCTGCGCGCCACTGGCCTCAGACCTCCTCACAAGCTCCGTGCATTGAAGCAAGAGTCTCGTGACAGCAAGAGATTTTTCTTTCTTGTTTGCATGCGCAACAAATTATGCGAACTTATCTGTCTTGTAGCGTGTTTGAGACGCCGTACAGAGCATTCAAGTGCTCACGCGTTTCTTGCAAAATACACGATGTATTTGCGCTAACTCACCAGGTAGAGGGCTTCAACCAGCGCTTCAGTGCATCTCGTGAAGCCTACTTTACAGGTCAGAAATTTGGAACCAAAATGGAACCCCGAAGACCCCAATATTCGTTAACGAAACCTGCACCATATGTTTCGCTATGACACAGACAACGTCCCACTAGAGAACGAATGCAAAGCGGTAAGAACGGAACGTGCTGCACGCGCTTATCTATTCCTAATAGGCTTCTATGGGAGCAGTGTCAGGTGAAGCCTGCTTTACGTTTTGTCCCGAATTGCTGGGCATGAGTAATGTGAAGAGCTCTGAGAGTTTTCATAGCACAACAACGGTCTCATACTGCAGCAGCAGAACCAGCACACCACAGGACTTCAGCAAGCACCTGCATGACGCTAATGAAATGCTGAGGGAGCTGGCTCTTTCAACTGTGCCCTATCTCCCTAATCCCACTGTTGCCAGTATCGCCTATATAGGCGGTTATGTTGCTCGTGTCATCTCCGAGAAACTTCCCTGTGAGAACTGTATTGCACTAATGCAAAAGCCGAATGCAAATGCTGCTGTAGACGGGCTGATTGCTCACCAGGACAGAAGAGGCCTACTGTACCCCACTCAAGAGCTCGTCCGTGTTCTAATGGCCCTGAAATGATACACGGACATTCTCCAACAACGCAGGAAGAAAATCGAGAAACCTCTATTAACTGGAGTCAGAAATGCAGTCGACGTGCTCATGGATCTCCCAGTCCTCATGTGCGAGAACAAAGACAAAGACCACAGAAAGATGAAAGATGGAAATCACTGAAAAGGTTAGTCAGGCTGTAGGAATCGAACCCACATCTTCTGGATTACCTGTCCAGGGCTCTACCAATTGAGCTAAGCTAACACGCCTTCTCAGCGACTTCCAGGGTGCGTCATCTGAAGGGACAAACCAGTCACTCTCTCACTCATCCTCCTTTCACTCTTACATTTTTGCACACTCATACACACATTCATACGACAGGGATCGACGCAAGCGGCAATTGTTGAACAAGAGAGAACTGATGTTCTGAGGATGGAACAACATAGAAGGGACAATCACATACACAATCACACTTGAGGCCTTGTATGTGATTGTCCCTTCTATGTTGTTCCAGCATCAGAACATCAGTTCTCTCTTGTACCACAGGAAGATTCTTCTTGAGATGCTGTGCACGAAATTTATGCGCCCTCTTATGTCAAACTACGTGATTTACTTCACAGACAGAAGCAGTATCGTCAAAATGTATACGCACAAACCACTTTCGCGCAAGCCCTTGAAGCTCTGAGGCTGAAGTGCAGTCATGCTCGATTTGGTTGCATTAAAATTGTTTTGGTTGTTTTGTTTTGGAATTCTTTAGGAACTGTCATGCCTAATTTACTTGCGTGCGCAGTCTAATATCACGATGTGTTTGCTTGATGCGTTTGCCGTACGCGCTGGGCGGACAAAGTCGAGCGAGTGTCGGAGCACGTCGCCATCTGTCGGGGCTGCCGTCGTTCTCCTCTCTTCCGCGCATGCTCAGATGGGCGTACGCCTAGTGATGGGTCGTTCGCAAATGATTCGTTCGCAGCGAACGAATCATAAGAGTGAACCACGAGAACCGATTCCTCGTCCCGCAAATCCTCGTTCAGTGGTTCAAAGTGGTTCAGTTATGTTATTGTTAGAGCACTAGATTCAGTAGTTACACCCACTGATCTCGATTGTAAAAGGCTGGATCGCGGATAGGGAGCGCGAGCGTGAAGAAACCGGCCGCCATCTTACTGTACCCACAACAGCCGCCGCAGCGATCATGGCAACTTCTTGCAATTACGGTCGTACCAACCGTACTGGCAAGGTTACAGGGCCTAAACTTATACAGGTGAGTCACTCTTCATCAAGGAATAAATAGGCGTCCATTCTGTACATTTAGTTGACCATTATGAAGTGTTTTTTTGCCCAAAACGAGCACTGGATGCAGGCTGCTTGATCGCTCTTCCGACGTTCAATCGAGCACACTTGCATTTTACCCGGCGGCAAATACAGTTTGAGTGCTTAATATGCTTGAAAGAACATGTTACACTACACAGGTAGTGTTGTCATCAATATATGTGCGAGCACTCGAGCGCTGTTTTGCATGCATTGCTAGCATGGTACACGGTGTTCTCTGCGGAAGCAAGTGCCACATTCATTTCTTTGAATTACCTTCGCGCACAAGTTCGGTATTACGTCATAATAAGACCACGATTGTCACATTTTTTCATGTATTGGTATTGTTTTGTGCCTTGGTTTGATTTGTGACAAAGAATCCTACGTAACGGTGGTGTGGCGCGACTTGAATAACGCCTTTGTGTCTGAGCTGTATCGTCAGCTTGTTACGGTTGTAATAATTTGTAGCGTGTCGTGCTATTTGTAGCAGTTTTAAGGCAAAAGTGGTCTCTCAATACAGGTTTCGTCATGAGGGCTGCCCAGTGAATAATCTGTGCAGTGTGATACGGCTGGGTGTACAGGTAAGTATCACGTTCCTCATCCACTGGTTTCTACTTTACAGGAAGGAACAACCTCAGTGCACGCACTGTGGTTAGCCTCTCTCAGTTTTGCATATTTTCTTACATGTTCACATCAGAAACACACCTTAAACTTTAGGCTCGTTCACCCAGCAATATAATAATTAGAGATTATAATAGATAGAGTTCCATATTCTTTTTAGAAGAGTTCCCATATTCTTTTTAGTTATTAGAAGATACAGGGATTGTAAACCATGTTTTAAACTGATGTTTTAACATTTGTCCAAATGCATTTATTAAACAACATATTCATTTTTAACAGGTTGCACCCAAACCAATGTTCTGATGTATTATTTCCTTTGTTGTCGATGCACCATAAAAGTTGGAATAATCATCATCAATGCAGGTTACTTCACAGCTGCCTCGACATACTCAAGAAATGGGTGCAGAACCTGCGTAATGCCCGCAAACTTTGACTACCACAGCACCTCCAGAAAGTAAAGGGATATGTGTCACATGGGATTTTTAAAGGCATTCACAGTATATACCTTGTATGAACTGTTGTAGATCTAAGCAGCTTCTACAGTACACTCTCAGAAATTAAAACTTGTCAGGGAACTGTGATAATTGTTTCAGTTAATAGGCATGCACATATACGCTATAAGAAGACAATTATTTATTGAGAATGCACTTCTCTGGCTACTCATGTTGTTTACATCTACTGTTGATCACATTCATTTATCACATATTATATTCTTATATATTATTATTATATTATCACATATTCGATCACATTAAATTTAAAATTTAGCATATATGAGAAAATGAGGGAAGTTGCTATTCATTGCTCATTCCAACCTAAAATTGAGAGAGCGTACCTGACCATTGTCATTCCTAAAATATATATTGCCATTGTAGCAAGGTCACAAAACAATAAATGTAGTCTTTTGCGACCTCCCTGCACGTTCATTGTATCCTGAAACGCATAAGTGCAAGAAATAAATCTTGAATTTGAATAAACTTGATGTTGTATAAACTTGACATAAAATGTTGAATAATATAATGAATGATATAAAATATTGAATGAACTTGAACTCGTATATTCTCTTTACTCATCATCAGTGATCTTCATTACAAAAGCATATCGTTTTAGACTTTTTCGTTGGTGTTTCACAGACTGGGTACACGAGGGCCAAAATGACAAAATCACAACTGTTTCAAGCTCCAAATAGTCCTGTTGCAATTTGAAGATGTGGAGCTGCATTTTTTGGAACATGCTCCACATAATAAGCATGACAAAGTCAGCACTGGATAGCAGGACCCCATCCCCAAGCAGCTTTTCTCACGCTGCAGTTGTATTCAACAAAAGCATGTGAGTGCTGGAGAAGGACATTCAGTTTGGCACAACCGCGCCTGCAAATAATCAGAACAAATAAAGGAAGAAGCAAACAAACATAGAAGGGCTGTACTTCAAAGAGAGATAAGTCCTGTGTCTCAAGGGGGTGTTACCACTTTCTAAGTAACTTAATTGATTAAGCTTACATCACTACCTGATTAACTGTCCTAACGAGTGTGATCTAATTGCGTGAAGTAATTATTTGGGCTGCTTTGGTGTGTCCATATTTGCGAGGCAAAGCACCGCTGTCGTTCACTAAAAGACTCTTTCTGCGGCGATGCTTGATATAAATCATGCTAAACGCATACACGGCAAAAACAACGGCTGTGATTCTACAGAACGATCTCTTTCTGCCATGCGAGTATATCTTTTCCCGGACCGTTCTTTATGGAACATTTTTTGTCCAGAACGCAGTACGGGATATTATATACATGGTTGTTGTTAACCTCAAGTCGTTTCTTATTGAAATATTGGCTGGGAAACGTGCTGTAGTACAATCCCCAGCGCTGCACTGCAGTGACGGTCTAGTTTCGGAATGCAAAACATAACGTAATTAAGAATCGAACGGCAGGACACCTGTGAAACACTGTTAGGATACATCAGCATACTGGCACCTTACAAAATTGTGTGATGACAAACAACGACCAATGCTTGCAGCGCAATAAATACAATCTCTGTTGCCTCCCATTGTTTTCTATGGGCACACACAGCACTTTAGGGCCCACCAACATGGCGACCCGAAGGCACGCCTCTCCCCCACGAGCCCCTCTCCCATGCGCGATCCAGCCTTTATACATAGAGATCAGTGGTTACACCGCGCCATCTATCGGCTCTTCTCTGAAGCTTGAACCAATCGTCGTCCGGCAGCAGACGGCGCCACTACGCCAACTACAGTGGAAGGACCACTGATCTCTATGTATAAAGGCTGGATAGCGGATGGGTGAGGATATCGCGTGAAAGGATACGACAACCGGCCGCCATATTGCGGTGCTCAAAAGAGCGATTACAGCCCATAGGAATGCATGTAAGCTGTGACAAGTTTTGCTGTTTGTGAGCGCTTCCCTTGCTGCTTCGCTAAAATTTTGCCACGGATCGCTGCAGAAATCCTTCGTGATTGGGTTCCTTACGTTTTTTGTGTGAAATCCCGTCACATACATGTTATTTCCTGTCTATTTTGTACTCGAGTGAGCGCGTGTCGTTCCAATCTTGTACTTTGAACTACGATTATGTGATTTGCTGGTTTTGTGTGGTGTTGTATTTGTTGTGTTACGTTTCCTTTGTCGTCCGTCAGCGTGTTGCTTCCCGTGTTTCTCCCATTTCCTTTCTGCTCGGGGGTGCGGAATGCCAGGGAATGTTTGGCACGTTTGTTTATGTAACTACCTTAATATGCTTGGGTATAAACATTATGCTTTGCACAGGAAGTTTAGATATGACTGGTTATGACACGAAATGCCGAACGGCACTAAAGCACTTCCAAAGGACTAGAATGATACGTGATATAAAGGCTATATGACGGTAAAAACATACCGACTAGAAATATGTGCACTGGGGAAATAAATGGTGGTAAAGACAGTTCAAAATGACTAGAGGTAGAGTGAATAAGTCATAAAAAGGCTAAGTAGCAAGGTCTTGTGGTGAAAGTTCCAACATCAAAGTATCACAAGTCCAGTTGCAACAGCAAGTTTGAAGCAGTCAAGCAGGTAAGTGGGCAGAGTGCATTACTGGTTGTTGAATATGATCAACCTTGCCAATTTCTTTCGCAGCTGAGGTCTGGCTGTCACCTTCTCTGTATATTCTTTGGCAAGGTGGAACAGTCCGATACTGCTGTAGCACTGGGAAACTTCTTTGATCAGACGGATCACATTGTTTTCATTTGGGCTGCATTCAAACATGTGTTGTCGCAAGCTTAAGCAGCGAGAATAAAGAGTAGACATTCGAGGTTGAAAAATTATTTATTGTCTCTAAGTAAAGTAAACATGCTGGAATGCACCAAAGAGACATGTGGCTGGTGTGTTTGTATGCCCCACTAATACGAGTTTGTACGTTAGTCAACATGTTCATGCAATACTTTTTTCTTTATATGCTTTTGCCCGTCTTAGTATTGTCCTATCCAATATGGAGTGGCTTTTAACTGCATATGAATGCATAATTCAGGAGTGTTTTCATATATTGGACTAGCTGCAGCTTTAAGGTGCTCTTCGTGCAGTACTGATTCCAATCATCAACCATTGCTTGGAACTCTTAACTAGGGAACATGATTCTAGAGGCTAGATTTTCATGCAAATACACACTTTCAACCAGAGTTCGAGGTAACTCGTTACTGTAACTAAGTTCCTTTTCTTGGTAACTATATAACTTAACTCGCTACTTTTGCGCCGTGGTAATTTTCAGAGGAACTTCTTTTTCAGGTAACTTTGCCAAAGTAACTTAAGCTACGTTCCAAGTTACTAATTCGCTTTTCACTCACGTCCACTTATTTCCTTGCTTTCTTTACGGTTCTTCCACAGCATTTTATGTCATAAAACATGATGTCCAGTCAATGACAGCATTCTGTTCAGGAAGTAAGAACTGCTGCTATTGAAATGAAGCTGAACCATCGTGTGCAGACAGGGAATAAGATGTAACACGTTCGAATTGTTGGACATAAACGAAAACTCAACGCAGGCAACTCAGGGTCGAACTCAGCTGCACCTGTGTAGTGTTATTTTGTGTCCGAAGTAACTTGGGAGCAACTCGTTCTTTTTTTTAAGTAACTCTGTAACGTTTCAAGCTACGTTTCGGGCTGAATAACTTAGTTGCATTTTTCACACGGTAACTTTGTAACGAGTTCCTTTTGACGGGCAACTTCTCGATCTATGCTTTCAACTCTGCATGCTTTTTGTACACTACATAAAGTAAGATACTTTTGCCCCAGTGAGTTTGTTGCGTATTTTAAATGCATGCAAATGAATTCCTAGAGGTGCATATTTTGAGAAAGATAAATGAGTTTTTCATGCATGTGTGTTCAACTAGCTTTTAGTGGATATAAATCTGGCCTCTACATATGTCGCATGCATTATTACTTTCTGGAGGTGTTCTGGGAAGTCGAACTTGTTGGGCACAGCGTCAGGCCTCAGTCGAACGGTTTGGCCCGTTCTGTCGAAGCATTTGTTTTTAAAATGTTTGCTGCAGACCAGTGATGTCGTCGACGGCGTCCAGTCCTTTCGCCTGACATTTACCGCACACTTTGTTTAAATGTTCTGGGCGGCCGTGAGGGAACCTGCATTGAACAATTTATGCCATCAATTACGGAAGGGATGACAAGGCTAATCCAAGCAAGCAAGCGTCGATACCGTGACCAACAAACTGAGCCGTAGATATCACAGCTGACAAGCGCACTTCAACGCTTGCTGAGTGCCGAGGCCATACCCGTGAACTGCAGGAAGGCTAGACTATCACAATGACTCTATGCAGATAACGTACGGCTTAAAGTTTAACGCTTAGATCTTGAGATACGATTCACAAAGTGCTGCGCACATGCATCAACAGCAACGTTTTGTCACCCCGCTCGTGGACTAATAAATCACATTTATTTGCAAAACCATGTCACTTACTTGTGAAATGTCGTCCCCGGTGCCTTGCCGGTACGGTCAGCACACCCATAACCACAGCAGGCGGGCATGACACCACAAAAGTGCTACGCAAAGGCGCATGCACATAATGCAGCTGAGTGGCGGACGGCAATGTTTTGAGCTTCCCAAGATGGCGGCCGGCGACCGTACGGTTGCACCCTCAATCCGCTATCCAGCCTATTACTATAGAGATCAGTGGGAAGGACAGAGGGTAACAAACACACTGACGACACTGGAGGAGGAGGAGGAGGAGGAGTGTCGTTGGGAGGAACCTGAGAGGTCTGCCTGCCTGATTAGGCGGCATGTTTCTCGGGAAGGGAAAGGTGGTGGAGAGGAGGAGAGGAAAGGGTGAAGAGGATAGCTGCGTCCATGGGCCGACTTCAGGGGAACTGTGCCGGCATACGCCTATTACACATCTGAGGGAAACCCAGGAAAAACCCCAGACGGCACAGCCGGCCCGCGGATTCGAACCGCGGACCTCCCAGTCTCCAAGCGCACGCGTTACCGCTGCGCCACCGGAGCTGGTCTCGGGGGGAGGATAGCTGCGTCCATGGGTCTGCGACACTGGGGGTGGAGGGGGGGGATTCGACGACACCTTGGAGCCCTGAACATGAGTTGCCCGAGGGGGAGGTGCTAAGGCAAGGGAGAAGCTAGAGCTGTTCATGATTGGTGCATTCTGCTTGTGTCCGGCAGGGCCGAGAGATATCGGAGAACCACTGAATCATACCATCGTACTGACCCAAATGAACCGCACTCAACGAATCGAAGCAAACTGGGAAGAGACGGATAGTCGAAGGAGTCGAGTGGAAAAGATCGCGACTTCGTGATTCACTGGCGCGGTCGTTCTCGGCTGGTTCGTGTGGCGAGTGGTTCGTTCGCGTGGTTCGCGTAGTCAACCACTGGACGCTTGGTGGCTTGGTCAGGCGCTTGGTTATGTGGCTCGCACATGCGAGGAACCGCTTCGTTGTGGCGCTCTTCTCGTGTCGCTTGCAACGGACATCGGCGCGTTGAAGATTAACGTTCTAGGGGGCATTGTGGCCGCTGCTCCTTAGAATGACGGTAAACAATGATAGCTTGTTGTTTCATTTAGCGGGATAACGGTGCGGCTGTAAAAAGGACACACTTAAATGCATTGATTTTTTTCTTTATTCAAAAATAAATGTTACACACTGATGAATCGGAGAGTCGAAGAGATCGCAGAACCACAGAGAACCAAACAACTAAACCGTATCGCTGAATCGGATAAGACGGAGAGCCGCTGACTCGCGGGATGAATCGAGGAGCAGCCGAACCGTTTGGGAGCAAACGATTCATTGGTTCATGGGTTATTCGGTTGTCAGGGTTATTCGGTTGTCAGCTACTCTCTGCGTAGAACCACTAGAACCGCGTTGTTCTCGCTCTTCGCGTTTGGGATTTTACCGTTGGTTCATTCGGCGCGTCGACGTCGAGCTTTATGGCGGTCGTTGTATGGGTGGAAGCATTCGGAATCAGAAGTGTGCTCGCTCTCCGCATCGCTGGCTATGCTCACTGGATAATTACAAGTTGCTTGTGAGGTGCACTGGACAAATCCCTTTTGACTTATAACGTGTGCTTCCCAGGTATTTCGTGATAATATTTCCGCAGCCTGCAAGTTGGTTTTCGAATCTCTAACGTTAGTTCAAAAATCCTAAGTTAAAAACAGAACATGCTCCATCTTCTTATGACGTTACATTTTACCTCCCTCTCGGTTTCCGCTTATAAAATTTAAGGCTCCGAGATAAACCACAGAAGCATGCAAACTAGTATTTGACACTGCTTTGATCACAGCTAAGAAAATCTTTAGACCGAACTCCCGGTGCCTGCAGACTTCGAATTTGGCGCCACCACTATCGTGACTGGCAATGGTGGGGGCCCCATCACAGGGCCACATGATCCAGTGACGACACTGATTCATGAACGAATCTTTTGAACGAATCACTAATGTTAACTGATTCGGACGAACCGGTTCACTAAAAAGAACCGAATTTCCCATCACTACACTACGCGGGGAAGCGACAGGCATTCCAGTATAGAGGAGGCGCTGTCACGAGGCTTTTCCACGGCACGTGTTCCCGCCTTTGCCGTTAGGCCTAGCGTCGTTAGGCCTTTCCGTGTCGTTCCGAAGGGTGGCCGTCATCAGGACGTCTCGAACTTGCGCGGCCAGACGTTATCTGTCGAGGATGGTCCTGGTGGTTGTTGCTAGAAGCTGTTCGATCAGATCTGGCGGGATGATAACTTCTTTCGGCGCTGCCGTGACTGCGTTATCGCCTTCTATGCCGGGTTCTTGAGGACGAGCCCCCACTTGTCACAAAGCACGCTCGGAACACGTTTATTCCGCCTTATTCACAAGCTTCCAACGCTACAGCACACCCGGCTCATCATCCACGTCGCTGCACACACACTCCCGAACTATCCACGTGCCTTCCTCCTTCTTGCTTAGCTGGCCCTCGCTCCTCACTCCCTCTCACCAACAAGTCCCCCCTTCCTCACACAGTATAAAGTAGGAATGAAGAGATTCTGAATTTACGGTCTCGGCAATGTAAATGGGCATTTTCTTTTCTTTCTTTACAAGGCTTCTGACGGCAGTGGGGGAGGCGCTTCAGTTTGCCTTGCCCCGGGTGCGAACTCGCCTCGCTACGGCACTGCTCAAGTGCCTAAGAAATTAATGATGAAAGAAGGAAGTCACTGAAAAGGTTAGCCAGCTGTAGGCATAGGTCGGCGAATTCATTCATGATGGCCTTCACCGACTTCATTCACCATCACCTCATACAGAATGATGTGATGTTGAATGAAGGGCATGATGTGAAGTGAAGTTGAAGTTGAAGTTGAATGAAGGGCTATGATGTGATGTGAAGTTGATGTTGAAGTTGAATGAAGGGCTATGATGGGGATTTGGAAGTTGAAGTCCGCGTGATGGGTTTTGAAGTTGAAGTCCGCGTGACGGGCTCTGAAGTTGAAGTCCGCGTGATGGGTTTTGAAGTTGAAGTCCGCGTGATGTGTTTTGAAGTTGAAGTCAGTGTGGTTGGATTTGAAGTTGAAGTCCGCGTGATGGGTTTTGAAGTTGAAGTCTGTGTGATGGGTTTTGAAGTTGAAGTCTGTGTGATGGGATTTGAAGTTGAAGTCCGCGTGATGTATTTTGAAGTTGAAGTCAGTGTGGTTGGATTTGAAGTTGAAGTCCGCGTGATGGGTTTTGAAGTTGAAGTCAGTGTGGTGGGATTTGAAGTTGAAGTCAGCGTGATTGGTTTTGAAGTTGAAGTCAGCGCGTGTGGGTTTGGAAGTCGAAGTCCGTGTGTTGGGTTTTGAAGTCAGCGCGATGGTTTTTAAGGGGAAGTCAGCGGGATGGGTTTTGAAGCTGAAGTCTGTGCGATGGATTTTGAAGATGACGGATAGGTTTCGAAGTCCTCATAATAGGTTTTGAAGCCGACAATGTTTAGTCGATGTATGACGTTCACGTGTCGTGACTGTTACTTGTGCGAACACGTGCGGAGTGAATGGCGAATGTGTATTGGAGTGCACCGAGCGAACATAAACGCTTCGCGTTTCGTGTCTGGTGTGGGCGTATGGGCCTAACACTGCTGATGCCTGGCGGACTTCCTCCCCCCCCCCCTTGTTGTGTATCGGCGGTCGTAGGGAGGGAAAGTGTTTGGAACGCGTTACTCTCTGGCGTAGTGGGGCGCGGAGGGCAATGTCATGTAGGCGGAGGCAACTGTATGTTGCGAATGTGAGCGGTAGATTAGATCAAGATGCGATTTGGCGTTCTGCGGTCGCGCGGTCTGCCTGTTGCGGTTGTTCAGTTTGACTCATTTGCTCGCCTACAGCTATAATGTGCGTATATATGTATATTGGATGGGTTTGGATTTGAGCCTCAACCTTCGGTCGCGTACGCGCGTTTTACTAGACGACAGTAGATTGCTGTCGTGCTGACGAAGTGTGCTTTATTAGGCTTATTTTGTGTCTTCTTAGATTGCTTATTTTTCTTTTGTGTGATTGGGATCCAAACAGGACAAGATCTGGCTGGCATTGTTTTTGTGGACGTCTTTTATTTTAAATGTAATACACAGAGGTCACTATAGGTCTCTTATTTATCTGAGGTGCATAGGTCATGTTTTGGGAAATTATGTGTTCGGCATGCATGTAGCATCCATCGGACACAAGTGTTCCATCAGAGCACGCAGCTGCTATTTCTTAGATATTCATCGCCAATAAAGTACATTTCAGCAGAGACGGGGAAGTTAATTACCACCCAAAAGTTGCTAGTTACGAGTTACGTCACTAAGCTAAATATTTAATGAAGTTACAACCTTCAAGTTATCAAAATGAAATTAAGTGAGAAATGAAAGTTCTTGCTACCATGCCGAAATTAAGTTGGGAGCGGAGTTCCGAATATACCTTGTCAATTGGGCACAAAGTGAGAATTGGAATTCCAAGTTCTGCGAGTTCCCATTTTCCGCGCACATTTCATAGAACCTTGCCAGTGGCCTTATCACCTTCCCCGTAAAAAATGCACTCCACGCACTCCAAACGAACGCTCTGCTGCGACCTAACTCAGAAGCAGTCGGAATTGCGTTTGCGTACATCCAGTACATCGCGCTGCAACAAGGCGGAGCAGACAGGCTGCTGGCGCCGCGCACGTGCAAGAGGCGGGGTCACTGTCGTCGGATTTTTCAGCAGCAAAATAAAAAGAAAGGAGCCCGCGTTGTGCGTTCTGCCTGCTTGGACGTGAAGCGAAATAGAAATTTCTAACTTTGCTCATGATACTTTTGCGAAGTTACCTCAAAAGTGACTAACACTACACAGTCAAGTGATTATGATGAGGGGTTGTTTCAAACATCAAATAAAAACAGGTAAGAGTGGGAATTGTTATAAACTGTGTCGACACATATTTATTTAGAGATTGTGAGAGACGAAAAGAAACTGTTTCACGGACTGTAAGTTGGTGGTCTTCCGGGCTCCTTGCAGTCTTCACTTCAATTTGCGCCTCACATTCTGTATGTATTACACGTGTCCAAATGCCTCGGTCGTTAAGAATTCACTTAGTGTTCGTCCGTATATACCCTCCTCGGAGGAAAAAGAATACAATGGGTTACACTTTTCCGAGGACAGATTCTCAGTTTTTGGTCTCAGTGATTTCTCCAGACCATGATACATCCCTGTGACACCCCCTACCCCAAAGAAAAAAGTTTGTCAACACCCCCTGCAAAAAAGGGGGCTTGCCGTTTCAGCTGTAATGTCAGCTGTAATGTCGGTAATTATACGTGTAAAGCTGTTATCAAGTAGCGGTAATAATGACCACGCCCCCTGCTTGGGATTCCGGATGAACCACTGCAGTGGTGTATTGCATGAAAGAATTAGAGTAAAAACATATGTCCAGCGAAGGTGATAACAGGTCGCTGAATTCGTTCATGACGGCTATTTCCAGTGTCAGTAAGCATCATGTCACAAGAACTCATGTAATACTGAGTGGCTGGCCACGATGTATTCCGATGCCGAAGCTAATACCTCCGCGTCACGAGTGAAAAATGACACGGCGGAAAAGCCAGACGTACGAAGCCACATGATCGTGCAATGTACCGGCAGACACGGCGATCGTACGAAGTCATATGAACGTTCAATGTGCCGGCAGGCAAGGGTATCGTACGAAGCCACATGAACCTGCAATGTGCTATGCGCTGACTTAGCTGTCAACAACGGGCGCAACATTGTGCAACCGCGTAAGCAACATACCTCCCGCCGCCGTTCACATGCGACAGCGGAGGTCAAACGTTGCATCCCTCCCTTTCCTCCTTTCTTGGTGCACCCTGCTTCCAAGCCCAACCTAGAACAAGGCGACCGCACCCTCCAAACAGCATACCCCTCCTCCGCTTACGCTTTCGCCGCCACTACCAGGAAATCCACGCTAACAGGGGCGAGGAAGAGACGCCAACGTCGTAATCCTCCAGCAGCGAGCAGCCGGGCACACCAACGTAGACCTTCGTTGGTATTCAACTTCGAAACCCCATCAGCGGTCACCCGAAGCCACATAAACGCGCAATGTGCTATGCGCTCACTTATCTGTCAACAACGGGCGCAATATTGTGCAACAACCCTACCGCGCAAGCAATACACCTTCCGCAGTTCACATGCGACAGCGGAGGTCGAACGTGGCATCCTTCCCTTTCCTCCTTCATTGGTAAACCCTGCTTCCAAGTCCAACCGAGTGCAGGCTGACCGCACCCTCCAAGCAGCATACCCCTCCTTCGCTTACGTTTTTGCTGCCACTACCAGGAAACCCACGCAAACACAGGCGAGCAGGACGCTAGCGTCGTAATCCTGCAGCCGGGCACAACCCACGTAGGCCTTTCTTGGAGTTCAACTCCAAAAACCCCATCACCGACTTCAGCATCCATCATAGGAATTCAACTTCAAACCCCATCACAAACTTCAACTTCAAAATCCATCACCGACTTCAGAACCCATCATAGGAATTCAACTTCAAAGCCCCATCACAAACTTCAACTTCAAAATCCATCACTGACTTCAGAACCCATCATAGGAATTCAACTTCAAAACCGCGATGGGACTTGAAGTTGAATTCTGATGATGGGTTCTGAAGTTGAATGATGGGTTATGATGTGATGGATTCTGAAGTTGAAGTTGAATGATGTGATGTGATGTGATGGGTTCTGAAGTTGAAGTTGAATGATGGGTTATGATGTGATGAATTCTGAAGTTGAAGTTGAATGATGGGTTATGAAGTGATGAATTCTGAGGTTGAAGTTGAGTTACGGGCTCGTGATGTGATGGGCTTTGCGGAAAACTGACCATGTGATGTTGAATGAATTCTTAGCAAAATGCCGACCTATGGCTGTAGGACTCGAACCCACATGTTCTGGATTACCGGTCCAGGGTCCTTACCAATTGAGCTAAGCTAACGCGCCTCACCAGTGACTTCCAAGGGTGCGTCATTTGAAGGGTCAAACAAATACACTCAAGAAAAATGTTACCTTTGCTTCTCTAATTTTAGAGTACAATTAGCAAAATTAGCTTAATTAATGCGTGACGCAAATGCAAACGGCCTCAATCTGTGACAAAAGTTTGTGTGTGTATTCCAAGTAGTTTCATAATTTTCTGAAGTAAAACCTATTTTTAGAAATTTAATGACACTTACTCACCGGTAATGTTCTCTCCACGTGTTCTGGTCGCTGGTTTCCTAAGGCAGTGCGACGTCACACAGCTTCGCGGTTTATTGGTGCGAGGGGGTTAAAAAGGTCAAAACAGAGAGGTGATCAGGTTCCGTGCCGTATAATCCCTCTTTGATCTTATCTCCTACACCACCACCAAAGGGAGAGTCACTGCTTGCACTGTGCAACACGATGTCAGGGAGTTCCTGGTGAGGATCTCCAACCCTTCTCCAAAGGAGGAGGAGCATGACTAGTGCGCGCTGGCGTCACGGGGGAACGACCTATGTCGCCTCCTCGGCTCATTCTTATCATCTGTAAAGGCAAGATTAACGCGTTCGTATCATCCGAACTCTAACACATGGGAAGAATAGGCATTCCGGCTGGGACCGCTAGGAGTATCATCCGTGATCGTATCGTCGAGATTGTACTGTGCTTCCTATAGCCATGCACAATAGGCACGAGGGACTGAGGCACCTTGGTACAAGAAAAACTCTGTACAAAGGGGTGCTACACCCACTTGAAGCTTGAAAAGTGCTGCTGAGTCACTGAGGACAAAGTCAGTAAATCAAATATACTACAATTTACACTGTTTCAAAATGATTTTGAATGTCAACACTGGCCAACATGAACTTCTGTGGAATGAATACAGCGTAATGTGCCTTGGAGGTGTTTATTTACTTCTGTGTAGACAGTACTATGAACAGCATAAGCTCCTCAGACAAAGCCAAAGTTTTTGGTTCGAATGGCCATCTGTATCTTGGCCTTGAGCAGAGCCTTGGAGGAATAAAGGGGGAGGTAGAGGCGGGAGATGCAAGTGTTTGCTGTGGGCAGATGATGATCATCCGGCGGCCGGATAGTAATGCTTGGCATTGGTTGGAACCCTTCTTCACTTGCTGGCAGTGCAGGGCTGCCTGTCCAGAAGTATACCTACAACGCACAAATGCACATTTATGGAACCTGTACATTTAGAAAGACTGCACTTACCAGATCTTGTTTCTCCTGGTTGGGCATTTTCTCCATCATAGACCAAAACCATCGTTTGAACTTGATGATCTTGTCACTGCTTTCCTCTGTAAAAACATCCAGAGTAACTTCAATACTTAATATATTAAGCTATGTTCTCACACTGAAGCATATGATGTACCATAACATGACTAAATGTGGATTTAACAGCCGATACCAATAATTCAATACATATCACGAGCCAAGGTAATAATAATGTGCAGTGAACATCTATGGGAGTTCTAGGGTTTTGTTGTTGTACACTGTGTCGGCACTGTTGATATTGCTTCTCAACTTTAATGCACGAATCTATCCTGTGAATATGCACCAATAGTCATCAACACTTTGCGCGGGTTTGTGATGGGAGTAGCACAGACCATGTGAAGAGGCTAGGTTTAACAGAATTTAAGACAAAGAGACACCAAGCATGGTGCTAGAATTAGTGCTTGATTGGTTTCACACACTGAGGTTTACACGATGGCACTTGCTCATGAGAACAATGAAAGAATACCCTATCCCTGTAACTTCTGCCCATGCCAATGCTGGTAAGAGATGACAAGGAAAAGGTGTATCTCGCACACACTATGGTACCGTATACCCAGGCTAACTAAATACAGCCTACTTCTATACTGCGCTTAAGTTAAGAGAGGAAATATCAGTCTGCAAAATATGCCATAAATTATGGTGGCGGGCTAGCTTTTTACTGCCACAATCTCAATGTACATCTGCATCTACAATCTGAATACACTAAATTGCCACTATTTTTGCATGTAAGATAATATTTTGCCCTGAGCAGCATTGATGCTCGCCTCTAAAAAAATATTCTGGGAAGAATGAGCTCCTTATATTTTCCGCCATCGCATGTATCCGTATTCCGTCTGTAATGCAGCTAGTATGCACTGCAGATGCATGATGCCCTCATTCTTTTAGTTCAAACTCTGCTTTATTTGAACAAATCATCTGTCCCCTTTTGGGCTCTAACTAACGGAGTAGCACTGTACCACACGAAACTGTTTCAAATCCTGTGAAACAAAGTTTAACAAAGTCATGTTTGCAACAAATTGTTTTTGCCATCTCCCAAATTTTGTTAAAAAGGTAACACAAGTGCCACATAAATTCCAACTGGAAGAAAGTGAAAGTACTTCTACTCACTACTCTCATCATTGAAAGAAGTGTAACTGATGAGGGCCTGGACGTTGACCTCTCCCACTCCATTTAGGAGGAGCCGGAAATCCTCAGCAGTCAGTCCTTCCAATGTGTTGTTTGGTAAGACATCATACACACCCATGCGCATGGCCTGCAACATAAGCAAAGCTTGCCTTCAAATGGAGTATTCACTACTTCTGTTTTCACCATATGCTACATTTGCAGTAACGGAAGTGCCTCTAAGCATTCTGGGGCAGGGGAAACAGAGTTTCAGCGCAGTTTCGTGATCCGCCATCAAAGGGCCTCAGGCGTGTAGTTTATGACATGGAATGGACGCTCTCCACATTTAGTTTGTTTCATCGTGTCATGGGCAATTTTCTACTCAATCCAGAGGCATGAGATTTGGCATGCCGCGAAGCTAGCATAGCCACTCCACAGGAGTCAGTGCAGAGTGGACGTGAACTGCGTGTCTAGATACGCAATGTGTTTCGTTGTCGAAGACCCTACCGATCCTCAAAGTTATAGTGACTGCCAACAATAGACCTAGACAAGAGAGACATCTTTAGAGACATGCCGGCTGTACTCTAGCAATGAAATTTAAGGCTTCTAAAAATTGGTGACTGTGTTTAAAAGTGATATACAGTTGAACCTCTCAATAACGAATGTCGATTTTAACAAAGTCCTCTGTTTAAAGGAGAATCTCCGTCGCTCGCACACGTCTCCATAGATGCCAATGTATTTTTGCACTCAGTTTAACGAAATACATTTGTTTGGTCACTTCTATTTAACAAAGTCTCTGGGTGACGAAAGCTTTCTACACGTGTCTTTCCCCTTCACCACGAAGAAGAGGACAAGGAGGATTCGTTTGTTACTGCAGCTGTCACGTGCTGTAGGCACACTGTAAAAAGAGCATGTGGACATGTGCGCTGCCACCGCAGTTTCGAAACCGGTGCAAGGGCCTTTTTGCACCTGGACACAAAAACGTGCATTGATGGCCTCTCGCGAAGTCTAATTTGCTTTTGTTGATGCCGATGACAGAAGGTTGCGGTTTTTCACTCGTTTTTGTTCGCGCCGCTGATGGTGGTAAAATGGGCATGACACTGCTGCCGGTCAAAATTCCATCAGCGCAAATGTCTATGTGATATGTGCCCATTTCTCGTTGTTTTCGGTATTCAACGGTGGTGTACTCTTGTTCTTTCCGGAATTGTGCGTCGTGAGTGCAAGTGAATCAACCAAGAAACGTCGATACGCCAGCGCGCAGAAGAACCAGTAGAAAGCGGTAGTGGCCTTCCAGAGTTACGAAAGGCTCCAAGCGATATTGTGCACAAATTACGTATTACCTCACGTTATGTGACAAACAAAGCTTGATATTTTGTGTCCTTCATAGCTGGATACCTGTTTTATGACAACTGGCGTTTTGCAGTACGTGAGGCGCGGGTAGTGGCGGCGGTCATCTTTGTTTCACTTCGCGGGTTCCATTTAGCAAATTTCTCTATTTAACGAAACAAAGAGCCAGCATTTACAAATTCGTATAGAGGTTTAACTGTAATGCGTGGAAGTGAAAGAAGGCCACATACTGATACTAAAAATATAACAAGTACAAAAACTTGTGGTCTAGAACCTTTTTATATGCTTTTCAGTAAAACCATCTAAAGCCTTTCTACAGCATGGCAACGGATTTGGAGGTTGCCATCTTGTGAAAGGTAGACAAGCATTGGTCACATTAGGTTAGGTTTGCGTACAGGTCAGGTTAGGCTACACAGATTTGTGGTACAGGGTGGTGCCCCCTCCCCCAGCACGATCTAGGCCGTGCCACGTCGCCTTCCATCCTGAGTAAATATGGTGGGTCATCTTAAAGAAATGAATGCTAAAACTTAATTTTTATGTGTTTCACACGATATTCAACGTTCATTCATATTTGATTTTATCGCTTATTTTCACTTCTTTTTGGTAAGGTCATTTATTGTTTGATATTTATTCCAGTTTTTTTGTTAAGAGGGGATATCACCCGTCGCGGCCCCATGTATTTTTTATGGGGCAAACTTTTCCATTTTTCTCGATAAATACTCGTCCGATCTTCACGATATCTGTCTGATTTGATAGCTTTTAACAATTATGAGAAAATGGATTTTTCAAATTTTCAATTTTTGCTTGGATTTTTCGTTGAGATGTTGTAGAACGTGTGGAAAATAGCCAAAAACTGACCTTGGACTTCTGAAGCGAATAGCAGAAAAAGAAATCATCCTAGGCAACATTTTCTCAATCCATTTTCTTCTAAAATGTGTCCTGAACATTTTGGTACCACTATCTCGCGTGTAAAGTCAGCCGTTCAAGAGATAAATGAAAATATCTGAGGGTATGTACAGCGCTTCCTCGGGACAACTTTTTCTGCCGCTCCGTGCTGCCACGACGCAGGCTTTACATCCAGAAGGTATTTATCCGCCAAGTGTGACCCTTATTTCAGCATACTATCCGAGTTTCCCTTTCCCAGGAAAAAAAGGGGAAGGGTGCTAAACTTCACTACAGCGGGGCTATTCTTTTTCCTGCTGTGTGGCTTACTGCGCCGGCCTTTGAGAAGCGGGCACAAGTGGGCATGTAATGACTCAGCATGCTATTCTCGGTATTGGGCTAGTCCTTGCAGTTCGGACTGTCCCGTCGATTCGCTTGGTTCCTGTGTGCGTGTTTGTTCCAAACATCTGGAAGCGTCGAAATATATGTTTGGCACAGGGACGAGCGGCGATGATGAGCTGAGCAAATGAAAATTTGGCACCCGCAAAATAATGAAGATAATAAATACTTGTGAGATAAGCACAACATCCCCATTGTCTTGCAGCCTCCCAAATAGAACAAACAGCGTCTAGTCATAACAGCCCGGATAATTCTTTCTTTATTTATTTATGCTGTTGTATGAGCCAATCCAGTTGTGCTGGTTGCGTATTCTGTGTTCTGCGTCTGCAATTGATAAGCGAAGCTCTATGTTCTTAGTGTAATTTTGTTGTAATGTGCTCCGTGTACAGTATCGTTATAGCCCTATTTATTAAAGTCAGTTACCTGGCTATCTGAAACCCAATCCATTCTCTTTCCCATAATATGCAGGTGAAAGAGGTGCAAGGAGGGAAGAAAAAAGAAAGAGGCCGGCGCAGACTCGAAGTGAAGCAACATTGTGTAGGTAGAAAGCAATGATGACCCAAGACTGATGACACCCAAGGGAGGTAAAAGGGTTATTATTAGGGGTGTGCGAATCCGAATATTTTAAATCGAATCGAATATCGAATCGAATGGAGGGAAAAATTCCGAATACCGAATCGAATATCGAATATTCGTGCAAAATTTTCAATATGTGACTTTCGCACTAAAAGTTTCCATTTCGTAGCCCATGCCTTTAGTGTAATTTTTCTAGCATTAACTGTCACAAGAGAGACATGCAATTCTTCTGTTCAAAGCCCCTACTCTTTAATGTTACATGAGAGTGCTTCCTGCTTTTCGGGTGAGCCTACACTTACTGGAGTGGTTACCTTCATTTCAAAATTTTATGTCAGGCAGTAGCATATTATACGGATGAGGCTGTAATTTTTTCAGACAACCACAGGCCATTTGTGAAACAAACGAATTGGCATCCTGCCTCAGCTTTGTCATGAACACCTTTTAGTTTCTTTGCACTCGCCCTAGGAAGTTGCACTACTGAAATTTTAGATGCAAAGGACATCTTTAAGACACCCTTCTTGTTCGTGGGCTGTAGTCATCATTCAAGAGTCCTAACTTTTTAAAGGCAACCTCACAGACATCAAAGTCCCTCGTCGCCACCGCTAAACTGCATGTGGGAGAGGCGCCGCCCCTTCCACAGACGATGTCTACAAAACTAACTTTGGATAACGTTATCTTAAACTAAACACCGTCCCGCCTGTGTTGGTCCTGCAGCAAGGGCAATTTTGTAAAGCAGGCTTCTCCTCGTGCACAGAAGCATCAGGTGAAGCCCACTTTCGGGTTGTGTCGTTCATATTCGCGGAATAGTCGAATATTCGAAAAATCGAATACTGGATATTCGATTCGCGAATCGAATAGTTCGAGCGTTTGATATTCGATTCGAATTCAAGAATTCGAATATTCGCACACCCCTACTAATTATACTACCCCACACAAAAAGAAAAAGAAAAGAAAAACGAAAGAAGGCTTCCACACTTCTGAAAGCGGGTAGTGGACCTCTCAGCTACATGCCGTCATGCAGTACAAAAACACAAACAGAAAAGGAAAGGAAGTGAGGGGCAGAAACAAGCAGGTTGAGCGGCTATGATGGCGGGAGCTCTGCGAAGAGCTTGTCAAACACTACATATTTTCCAGTCGATCCGACTTGGTGAATGGACTTGTCGTTGTACTTGGCTTCCCGTGCTAACGAGTTCAAGCCCAGCGCCGGCTGTGTTGAATGCTGCTGTTCTCACGTTGAGGTGCACACATGTGAACAGTTTCTTGCGATGTCGGTCTCGGGTGTAGGAAGAAATGGTCCCAGAAAGAATAGTCCCGTAGGAATGGCCCCGGAAAAAATGATACCGGCCAGCGAGAGAGAAAAGAAAAACGGTCCAGTTGACTTTTTTCTCTCTCTCTCTGTCTGTGTCTTTGCTTCTGCTCAGAATACAACTTCACTGCATATATTTTTCTTTTCTTCTTTGTATTTTCGCGCTGATAAATTGCTATCTTAAAATGTATTGGGTAGGGGTGTTCGAGTATTATCATTTGGACTGGAGACAAACATACGGTATTATCGTTATCTTATGCATTATACGTAATTATAATATACGCTCGAACGCAGGGAGGCTATTGTTCTCTATCGTGGGTGTGCATGATCAAGTAAAAATTAATGCCAGAACAAACGTTTAGCAAACAAGATAAACGCTAAGAAATAAAAGTGCCAAATAATTGTACTTATGATAAATAAATATAAATAATAGTAACAAAATACAGAAGCCGACACTGAAGATTTTTGTTTAAGTTTAATTTGTACAAGCTTTCGCGTGGAGGTCCACGCTTCCTCAGGTACCTTTTGTACCTGAGGAAGCGTGGACCTCCACGCGAAAGCTTGTACAAATTAAACTTAAACAAAAATCTTCAGTGTCGGCTTCTGTATTTTGTTTATGTGATCTACAGGACTTGACTCCCCTCTTCGTATACGCATCTAAATAATAGTAATACACAAATAAAATAAAATACCAAGTCCGGACAGTCGTCTCAACCCACCATCTTTGCCTGCATGTTTGTGCGTGTGCTGCCGAATGTGTAACTCTCCTTGCTAAAGGGTCATTGTCAGTTAATAAGATTCTGAAAATCATCGATAAATACGTATTTCGGCTTTTGATACGTCTTGTGCATTGGTTGTATATTTCATGCAAATAACCGTGGTTAGTGCCGATCCCCACCTTCCAGTGAGGTCTTTTTTTTTCGCTCTCTCTCTCTCTTGTTGTTCTCACTTTGTTGTCGGGAATTCCCTTGTAAGGTTGGTAACAGGTCAATGGTAGACGGCCACCGATCCTTTTCACGTTCGAAGCATTTCTATCTGGGTTTGTGGACGCGACCTCTGTATGTATAAGATATCGCATTCTGGCACAGATAACAACGTTGGTACGGTTCAGGCCCGCCCACACACACAAAAGAGAATTGGGGGGGAGGAAAGAAAAATAAAGATGTAAAAAGATGTAAAAATAAAGATAAAAAATAAAGATGTAAATACGTCACGACATTAATGCATGAAACGCATAAATGCACATGTTCATCAAGCGAAACTAAGAAGAGCCGACAGCAATTGAAAGCGAAAAGGCGAGTTTCCTTCATCATGGAGATGGAGCGGATGACGCACATGCGCAAGGCGCTTGCATGTGGATTCAGCGTTTCTCGCATGCACAAACGCTTCCTTTGCGCAGGAAAGCCAACTTACGGGACGGAAGCTGCGACGAACCCTTGTAGTGACTGGTAGAAATTGGGTTAAAGGAGCATTAAAGTGGTATCTAACATGGCCAAAAACTGCTGTCATCTTGTAGAGCACTATGTGAAAAGCATTCCCACAAAATATTTTTGTCCAAAGTTGTTTCACCGCGGCGCAATTAATTTGCAAAATCGCCTACCCTCTCCCCCAAATCACCCACTCTAGTGTGACATTTGTGGTAGAGAGCCCCCTCGTTCGTTGGTAGGAAAGACCGTCTGCTACGAACATTGCGAGCTGTTTCTTGTTGACTTCTATTCTCTATATGAGTTAGTACGTATATCACATTTTCTAAAAAAAACAGAGCATATATGCACCCTGAGAAAATAAGGTTGCAAGCACAAGAGTAATATATCCGTGGCTTCTGTGCAATCTCAGAACTCACAGTAGCAGAAAGCAAGCAATGACGTCGGTATTGTGGCGCCACCTGTTAGCCACTGAACCAACTGTGCGGTGAAAACTGTCAGAGATGTTGCACATTGTCGGGAAGCACTGGGGTATCGCTGTACAACACACAGTTAATTTCGGGCTGCGCCACTCGTTCTTCCCGTGGTGTCAGCGGTCCCAAAAAATCGAGGTCGTGTCGTTGACTGCCTTCAAATCCTCAGTTTTGGACATCACGCAGCCGGAGAACGCCTGGCATCTCCGAAGCGGTAGCAGATGCTCCGGCCTGCGCGGTGTTGCTCACCTCGATCATGTGATCCCAGATCCAATGAGGAGCATCCCTACCACAGGCGTCACATAGTGACACGCGTAGCGGCGCTCATCATGTGCCTATCCTGTAGGTGAAGGAGGGTGTTTCGCGCACTGGGGATTCGGTGGGCTCTTGCGGGTGTCCCAATTTCGCTACGGTTGCACGAACTGTGCGAAAACTGTTTTCGGCCGCTGAACATTCCATACAGACCAAAAACAGAAACAAAGTTGTGTGCCTCTAGACTGCTCCTTTAAACCCGGCTGCCTGCTGGGTCGTTCGGGGGGTAAATTCAGGTCAAATTGGGTTTAACCCGGAAACGTCCGGCTCTACTTATACATAGGGCCCTCAGTTTTCGGGTAAAACCCGATAAAGCCCGTTTTTATCCCCCGATTTACATCAAAATAGTTCGGGTTTAACCCGATAAAACCCGTAAACCGGGTTTGCGAAAGTGCAAATAAGGACTTGATCCGCACACGCGCGAACTACGGCAATCGCGCGACCGCTCCCGACTTGTTCCCGACCGCGCCGCGCCTTGCTGGTGAAGTAAACAAAACACGTCGGGTTTGTAGACGCTTGCATGCAGGTCCGATTTCTAGAGTGAAAAATGTTCCTTTGGTAGGCGTCACCATTTGAAAGTTGGCTTCACCTAACACTTCCGTGTATTACGGTCAAGCCCACTTCAACGAATGCTTAGTGTTGCTTTAAGAGGGCATACCAGCTCTCCGTCCCAATGTATTTCCTATGGAACAGTTTTTATGCTTTCTTTCGGTAACCGCCGCGCAGATTTTGACGCGGGTGCTTTCATTATAAAGAGGAAGACGAGATGAAATTACTTACGCTACGGGATTTCTCATATATGTCGAATGTATTTTACGGCGACGTCACGAATGCGAAAAAAATACACAATTTTTCTCCTCCCTCTTTGAACAGGTTTTATTAAACTTCTATAGCCATTTCGAAAAAAACTTTCCATTTACTTTCTCTGGAATTATTTCAGGAATCGATAGACAAATCTATATGTCTACCACTTTCCGTTTTTATAAAAAAGCATGAAAAGTGAGTACGGATAAATACCGTCTCAAAGCCCCGTAAACCGCGTCATTCTGTGTCGCCCTCTAGCCGTAGCACAGGAAAAACCGCGCGGAACATTTTGACCGTATCCATCCGCCGACCATGCGGCGCGCACGCGCACTGTAGTGCCCCCTCTCTCCTCTTTACTTTCATGGACAGCGGACTTAGAGCATGGCCTTGAAGACCAGAACAAAAGCTTACTTAGCTGCTCGTAAAGGGATTATCGTCAGCCAGCATTGTCGGTGGGGAGGGGGGGGGGGACGAGCCAGCGTTGTCGCGGCCCGTGTAAGAAACCACCGAGACCAATAAACCTCTTCTTTTTTCGGTGCGCTTATAGAAAAGTGAGATGAGTTTATTAGCTTGACATGAAACGTCAATTTGCTCAATTTTGCCGTTTCGGGTTTGTGCTTACTCAGTCAACTGTCTCATGAGGCTAACGAGAATCCCTCGTATTTACCGTTAGTGGAAGGCCGACTTCACAAACATTCCAGTAATGTTCAACAGGATCGCCCTGTAATGTTCGTAATGTTGAAACAGCCAGCAAGTGGATTACACACAGATAAATGTTTCTTAGGATAACGGTACTTAGAACTGCAGCTTTATTTGTTGTTTCTCTTTCTTTCTTTTATTGATCGATTTATTTTTATTTTTATCTTTATTATTATTATTATTTTTTTTTCATGAACGCTCCACGTGAACCAATAAGAAAAATCGATCAAGCGGCTGCTGCACAATTATTTCTACCCACTCTATGAGCAACAGTCTTTTCCGGAACCCAAATTCACGTTCGCGTAGCAAGGAAAACCAACGACAGCAACGGGGGAGGGGGATATATTTATTAGACGAAAAGGGAAAAAAAAAACGGCTAAAGGTCAGCCAAACGGGATGTCGACTTGCTATTCCAAAAATACATAAATAAATAAATAAATAAAATTACGAAATAGGAGATAAATGAAACGGACGCGACGGAACAGCACGTTAGTTAGTTGATTATTAGGTTAGTAAAAGTTCGGTGTTTGCATTCTCATGTTCAGGTTAGTCTAAGTGGGCTTTGGCAGTTTCCGCGCAGAAACAGCCAGATAACATTTATTTACAGTAGTTTATTTTGCAACGGGGACTTCGATCACGTTATTTTGAGATACGGCCAATTTTTCGAGACCGGTTCCCTGGATTTTCCATCTTTCGACAATCCTTGCTAGTTGCACGTTGCATGACCCAAAACCTGTACCCGTCTGTCTTTGCACGGCGCACAAAGGGAGGCCTTCTGAGGAAGATAAGGAAAAGCTCCGGGTCACTGGGGATTCTCCGCTGAACTAGTGTCTACGCTGAACGAAAGGTCTGGTGTAAATGTAATGTGAAGTACCCTGTGAAAACCAAGGAGTGTCTAAAAATATAGTACTGAAGTTTCCGTGTAATAATCAGCGCAATTATGAGACGGAAATCGTGCTCCGACACCTCGTCGCGCGTCAAGTTCCTTTGATTTTATCTTGTTCATTTATACATAAAGATGGCGTTCAAGGGGTTTTAGGAGGTTCCGCCTTTTCCTTTTTTTTTTTTTCATTTTTTTGAATAGCTGTTTCTAAATGCAATGCATTTATTTAGGCTGATTGAGCCTATCAAAAGGCCGAAAATCATGACGCCGAACTATCAGAAGGCCGACAGCCAAAAGACCAAAAAATCATAACGCCGAACTGTCAGAAGGCTGAAAATGGAAAGGCCAAAGAGACACCGGGTGAGCACTCCAGTGAATGACCACTGAATGGGATGGTGTAGATTATGAAAAAGTTTTGTGGCTATTGTATTAGAAATCAAATAACTGGAATGCATAGCATTTGGTGCTCGCAAATAGACTAGCCAGCGTATATGAAAAACAATAATCTACAATATGTTTACTACGAAAAGAAAGTGTGTGGTAGGTAAAGTGAGGATAATTGTGCATTAAAAGCGCCTGGAATATAGATGCAAGTAAGAACCGAAATCTAGACAGCCGATGAAATACATCACAGCCGACCGAATGTTATCGTTCGCTTTGCGGTTTTGTTGAAATTGGGAGACATAGGGTGCTTTTTTCTTTTTTTTATGTGTTAATAATGAGTAGTTAAATCTACATTCCATTCAACAAGCAACATAAAATGGATATACATAGTTTGCTGCATTAGTTCGCTAGCGATATCGTTTGCTTGATTCTATAGTATTTCTCTACTGTCAGTCAGACACAGGTGTTACAGTTGTCCTTACATATTTTTCTGGGCCGATGTTTATGGGTTATAAAAGCTCTACACCCACTTATTCAGGTGTTTCATTGCGGTTTGATTGCATTGAAAATACGGTTCATCAACACAAAAAGTATGAGACAACAACTACAACATCATTGTCTGACCGCCACAAACAACAAAACGGAACTATATATAAAAATACCAGTATTCCGGTTGAGTTGGGAACTACGTCCAACGATATCCACGTTCAACGAGCGTGAAGTCAGAGCCTCAGGATAGTGGGCATTTGCGTTTCATTTCATTGATACGAATACGGAAGGTAATGTGTGTCATTGCGCTCAGTATTCTGTAGTACTCCCCTTTATAAAAGAACGCGGCTAACATATCTGCCAGAAATAAGTAGAAGGTAGCAGGACCTTGGAAAATCACCAGTGATGAATCACCTCGTGTCATAGTCAGTATTTATTTGTTGTTGGAGAATCCCATCCTAATCTTACCGCATTGTCTGCACTCAGCAAACTTTGCGAGAGAGGAACAGAAAGAACAGATGTAATCGGCACAACGCAAGCGGCGCAGTGGGTGTAACCGGATTTATGTTCCTTGTTCAGTGGTTTTACTGTGCATTAGCATGCATGTTAATTTAAAAAATCCCGTCTCCCAATTTAAACAAATAATGTGATAGCACTTGATCGGCTATGATCCGTTTCCTCAGCTGTTCACAACGGCGCTCCTGTAATTTCCGGGATACGGAAAAATCGTCCCCGGTGGGAACCTAGGTTAGAGCGATTCCGTGCCACTACATCCAACGCGCCGTTACGTCCATCATGCTCTTACATCCGAAAGCGAGTCGTTACATCCACCCTGCTCTTACACACAAACGACCGTTACATCCAACGAGACTTTACGTCCATTTCTGGCCGATAGATCCATAAGTCAGTACACACGAGCCGTTACATCCAACAGAAAACCATACACAACGAGCTGTTACGATGCTAACGCGGCACCTCACGGGTACTTCTTTGAATAGGAAAAAAAATAACTAAATAAAAAGTGACCTGTAATACGGATTGACATTGATTGGTTCATAGACAGCTGCTATATTGGTACAACCACAAAACGAAGGTCGTTAGGGTATGAGGCATGTTACTGAGTTTCCTATTTCTCCTAGGAAATTCTCTAGTGTCTATGCTGAACGAAAGGTCTGGTGTAATGTGAAGTACCCTGTAAAAACCAAGGAGTGTCTAAAAATATAGTACTGAAGTTTCCGGGTAATAATCAGAGCGTTATGAGACGAAAATCGTGCTCCGAGACCTCGTCGCGCGTCAAGTTCCTTTAATTTTATCTTGTACATTTATACATAAAGATGGCGTTCAAGGAGTTATTCCGAAATCCTAAGCTGTTTGGAGAAGGCGTTTGATCGAAGACCGCTTGGTCGCAAGCCGTTCGGTCGAAAGCCGGTTGATCGACGCTGTCTGTTCGAAAGACGTTTTTTTCGAAGGGAGTTCGAAGCTCGCAGCGCGTCCTTAGCACCTCTTTTTCTGTAACTTTTGATTCGAACATACGGAGCATGAGGCAATCAGTGTCTTCTCCTTTTTTGTTTGTTTCTTGCTTTTTCTTTGTTTTTTTTTGCAGCTAAAGAGGGGAGACCACTGGTCATTTGCAGAAAGGTTTTATTGGCCATTCACGAACAGCATAGCCTTCTGGCTTTTTACTCTCTCCCACCCGAAAGGAAATAAAATTGAATAAAATTGAATTGAATTGAATAGAACAATGCGGAAGTATCCTGCGTAGCTGTAGGACACATACCGAAGAAAATGTCTTCAAGTTGGGAGCAGCCGATAGTCTGTGCTTCTTCTGGGCACCCTTTTCATTGCTGGGATCCGAAATGGGATAGTGATATGTGCACGAAAGGCACTCGAAGTATAAATGCTAAGAAGGAAATTTCGCCATAATATAAAATACAGATATTGTATTAACAGCCATATAAAACCTTAGATCAATCTTGTTTATAGTATGCATCTGCTCCAAACGAAGCAATAAAAAACTCAATCAAACGACCGCTGCCGTTTTGATCAAACGGTGTTCGATCAAATGGCTTTCGACCAAATGTCCCGCGTTCGATCAAACGGCTTTCGTTCTTGCGTAGACGATTTCTTCGGGGGCATTTTTCTCTGGGGACGGTTCTTCCTGGGGACATTTTTTCCGGGGATGAAAATCTGGCATCTCGGGAGAGCTTTGATTATATGAAACGACTTCTCCGTGATCATTCCTTCATTTGGCAACTAGTGCTCATATTCATCTCTGGAAACCCCAATTTTGTAATTGCATCTGTGTTGCCCTTCAAGAATAGTGATTTTCCTAAAATACGCATAAATTTGGCTCACATGTGTCCAGTTCTTCAGCTTTTCCACGACCGAATTTCACGTTTTCAAGTTTAGATTGAATTAACTGAGACCTCAGCATCCAACACAACGAAATCTGGAGTAAAAATTTACGCTTCAGAAATTATTCTAAAAAAAGAAAAGAAGGCATATATTATCCTGTCCCTCATAATAAGGAGCCGAACTGTACTTTTTTGCCACACTCAAACAAGAACCTGTTATGTTGTCAGGTGACCATAGTTATTATTTTTCTACAATGTGTCATTTTATTTTTTGTCGAATCGTTCCTCTTGGCGTTCAGGAAAAAAAAAAAAAGACTGTGTTGGGAATATCGCGCCTCCCGCTGCAAGGCCTTGCCGCTCGACCTTCCCATATCTTTTTTGGTTGGTTTCCGTGTGTCGACCCCAAGCCTTTATCGCCCTTCACCTCCTTTGTACGGTTTTGCAAACTCGTACACCAGAAGAAAGGGAGTCCCCTGTCACTGGGGTTGTCGACTGACATCGTTTTTCTGAGCGGGTATAAGGTGAAAGAAAAAGAAGGGAGAACATGGAGGAAAGGAGCCTTTCAAATATGTTACTGAAGTTTTCGGGTAATAATAAGAAGTCTGTTCTACGACGGAAATTTTGAAAAGTCTTTTGCACAAACGCCTTGTAAATGAATTCAGATATTTGATAATGCTTACTTACCAGAAATATACATATCAAAATGTCATTTTTGCATGAATAATAGAGTTATTATCAAGGTAAATTTCATGTTGTAAAAACATTTTAGGGACCCCTCATATAGGACCCCGGTAAGCGAATGCTGCCCTGTTGTGCATTTCTCACACACAAAATATGGACTTTGTCGCAGGCAATGCTATGTACCTCGTATCTTTAACGAGCTCCCCTTCGACAGTTTTTCTTTGGAATCGAAGTACAAACTAAAAAAAACGCTATGGCAACTTTATCATAGGATGTAGTACCTTTATATGTTCATGTACTGTCAAACTGTATGCCGCTGACTGCTTCAGGCCCAGTGCCACAAGCTTTTTCGCTTAGACGGGCCTGTTTTATTATATTTGTAGTTTGCTTTCTTGAGTAAAATTATTATTATTATTATTATTATCATTTATTATTATTATTATTATGTAAGCGAGTGCAGAAAAAAAAAGGAATACCGTTTCGAGCAGATTTGCTGACTGGCATTGTAAGCGCTGTGTGTAGGCAATGTTTATAGCCTAATTTACAACCGCTGGTAGATCCAATTGAGAGCCTCCGAGATACCGGCATCCGTACAATCCGATCACACTTGTACGTCGGCATACAGTAAGTGTGCACTAGTAAAACAATACGAAGAGCAACTAAAAATTCCATAATCAGTCAGTACAGGCGGTAGTGACTTGTGAAAACAATAATTGTAGCATGAATATATAAGAACAAAAAATTAAAAGTAAAGTACTCATGTAGCAATAGGAGACAAGCAAAAAGACGTGAATGTCTCGAATCGAACTGCGGACCTTTCGCGGCAAAGTCCGACACTTTACCACTCGACAAACAGCGCAGAGGGCGCAGGCTGCCTTAAACTCGCGAGGTCAACCATGCACAATGGGGATTATTTCGTGAGTCGGAGGCGAACGGCGTGATAAGGACGGCGAGCGTGGCGCCATCTAGAATCGGGAAAATCCTGAATCGGAGTTGCTCCCCGACTGATATGGCCTCTTAAGTGTCCGTTTGTAGATTTAGCGGAACTTTTCGATTCATTTATTTGTGTTACGGGAAAGCCATCTTTAACATCATCATACACTTTGTTTAGTGATATATTAGGTTAGAATAGTGCGGCTGTGGCAGCTTGCCTCGCACTCCCAACTTCATTATCGGCCATGGTCCTATTAATCTAGCCTAACTTCACTAAACTAACCTAAGACATCATCAACTTGGTTAGTTTAGTGATAAGTTAGGTTAATCGGGCCATGACAGCATCCCTTGTCCCTCAAAATCTGTTTCAATAATGAGGTGAAGCCGCTATGCAGAATGGCAACGCCAATCAAAGTAATACCCTGGTTTCGTAGCAAAAATGCCCTATGTTTTTCACACCGGAAGAAATGTAGTCTGCTACATGAAAGCTTGTGTCAATAAGTAAGTTGAAAACTTCAGTGTTGGATTTTTGTACTGCTAGTGCTTTCCGTGGACGTCGAGGAGACCCTTTCGTGTGCTGTTACCATAAACAAAATACAGAAACAGACACTGAAGATCTTCAGTGTCGGTTTCTGTATTTTGTTTATGTGATCTACAGAACTTGACTCCCCTCTTCGTATACGCTTGTGCTGGTACCAAAAATAGTAAAGGAATTAGGAAAAATCACGCTAAACAGCGAAGAAACAGAGTTAAGCAACGCTCGGCGTTCCTTGAAGTGGGTTTGCCCGCAATACAGGGAAGTGTTAGGTGAAGCCAACTTTCAAATCTTGTAAGGAGTAACTTGTATCAGCAAAGTACGCGTAGTAGTAAAGAGGATGCAGCAACAGCCAACGATATACGAGGCATACCAACACGAGCGCGAGCATGCTTTCAACGCTCATCGATGGATACAGTGGTTATACAGTGAATTATCTACCAGTCTCTTAATAAATATTCTTTCACTTAATTTCAACACTCCACAGACTGACCGCTGTGACATCGCTCATGCTCTCAGTTGTCTCACGACGTATACCCCCAATTATTAATTAATTTCAACACATAAAAGTATTTTTTTTTTCACCCGAAAATACATCACTTCTCAGTATATCACACGATTTTACCCTGTTTGGCAGGTCCTGATTTTCAACCCGATATTTACCCCCCGATTTTCACAAAAAATAAAACCCGAAAACTGAGGGCCCTACTTATACATTGATCTACAGTCAAACGTCGTTACAAGGAAATAACGATAGAGCAGAATAATTTGGATTCCCTGGCAGAGGGCCATAAAGATGAATGTATTTTAACTCCCGCTACAACTAAACACTCTTTAATCGCCGCCTCGATACAGCGAAAGAACGAGATAAGGTTTATGACCCCAAAGCTGACTTTAGTGTCACGAAAACAAGGGGCGCAAGCAGCACCCTGTTCCCGCGGCGAAAGATGGCATGCATGATTAGGGTCGGGAGGAATCTGGTGCCTATAAAAGGAAGTCTGAGTCATTGGAAGGTTAAGGAATTTACTTCTGAGGCTTCGTTTCGCGCTGGTTTTGAGCTGTCCAGTTGCAGCCAAGTACAGGATGAAGGTAACAGCAAAGAGCATGAGACGCAAGGTACCATCGCGTGCGTATGGGAAACGCTTCGTTCGCGTTGCGCTGTAGATGACGAAATCAGCCTAGATGATCTTTTTGACGGGGACAAACATGCCATATCAATGGAGAGCCTTATGGAAGACGCACTGCCATAGATGCACGAAGGTTTGCGGGATCGCAACACAATATGGGGAAAGCTACGGAGGCTTTGTCGGTGTACGAACAATGCGCGTGCCCTTTGGCACTGTATTTGTAGTTGTTGTCATTTTTCACTAAAATTTTATCCGCATCGTAGCAGGAGTTATTGACGCTCATGTACAGCACACGCCCTTGCAAAGGTCTAAATCTGTGACCTTCAATTCGATACAACAAAATGTTCGATACTATGAAAGAAATTGCACTCCCGGTGAGTTTCGTTATATCGAGGTTCGACTGTATATGGGAGCATGGTGGGACCATGATGATTTGTTCGAAGTATCCAGAAATTCGAATTAATGAGGTGTGAAATGTGAATGACGTGTGTGCGAGCTTTCACTGTATTGGTTTATCCAGCCTCTTTCATAGCGTTTTAATTTGGCTTCACTCACGGGATACCGTATTTGCTCGAATGCAAGACGACCCCCTAAAAATGATTGCAAAAAAAAAAAGAGACAAAAATTGCCACCTAACATACTTCAGTGATGGAACTGCCTCCAAGCCCGCGGGCGCTGGCTCTGGCGCACAAAAAAAACGCATTTGGCGCAGAATTTCACAGAATGGCGCACCCCGCCGTATGTACACCACTGCGTCCCGCGCGATACATCGTGTTTGCAATACATACTCTCCACTTTCTAGCGAATATTCGGGTTCAGGACATCTGGGAACAAGTATCGGCATGTACGGTTCAAGTCCTGAATGCTCAATTGCTCGCGCTGTCCTTACGCGCCTACACCCTGCGAGCACGCGCGATGTTACGCAGTAGCGGAAAGCCTGGAGTGATCCATAGTACAGGCGCCGGCAACTCCGGAATCAGCGTCGGCAGTTATGCCTATCCACAATTAGTTAAAACGCAGTTGTTTAAAAACAACTCCCATGCAAACGAGCCAATATTCTATCGCAGGCACGTAACGTGTCCAATGCTCGGTAAATTTGCACCACCACTACCTTTCGTCCAGTATGCACAAACTTGATGCACTAACAGTGCGCTTTATTGTTGACAACTTCTCTTTGAAGTACAACAACGTAGGATTCTTGTATTAAGTTAACAAAGAAAACATATTGCACGATTCCACGTTACGAGAACGGGAAAAAAAGGAACGAACAAACAGCGAAGTTTCACGAGCGCTGCGCAAACACAGCGATGACAGGAAACCGGATGATAACTTTACGCTACTTGTGTAAGAAACAGGTGCTGCTAATTATGTAGCACCTGTTTCTTACTCAAGGAACAGAAAAAGTAGCACCAGTTTTCTTTTGTTCGCCTACTTATAAAGTGATAGTGGAAGCTTAATTTTGAACACCCTGTATAGTGAGCTACTGGGGGAATATCGGTAGTCCTGTACATTCCTTTGTACAAGGATCGACGACACAGTATTCGGAGCGAGTATACTTCTCACTTATTGTTGCGTTTTTTCTTGGGGCCTGTGACTTGGGCGTCGACTTGGCGTGACTCGGCTTCGTTGTTCAGATGCATGACGAGAATAGAAAGGGCGCGTGAGCATCGCTCGCGGTTTTTGTTTCGTGTTCATGCGTTCGAACCAGGGCAGCCTTGTTCGGCGTAGCTGTGGCGCAGAATTAGGGAAAATTGCTTTTCCGGCGCGGGGTTGCGCAGGTAATCCCAAATGGCGCACTTTGGCGCAAATGGCGCAGCAGTTCCATCACTGATACTTTATTAAGAACACTCAACTTTCATCTATGTCGGAATCACCGCTGTTCTCCTTGTCTGAGTCGTCCCACAGCAAGTTGTCTTCAGTCCCGTCCATCGCGTTCGAGAGCATTTGAGCTGCTGTTCGAGCTGCATTTCTTGAACGCACGCACTACGATATTCTCAGGGATTGCCCTCCGCGTGTCCAAAATCCATGTGACTACTTGGCTCAGAGGGGCACGCTTCAGACGTCCGGTAGTCCAGTAGGGGTTAGCTCCTTCTCGATGTTAGCTTGCCATCCACTCTTCAGCCCACCGAAGGTTTTCCTTATGCAAAAACAGTCGGAAGATTTCTTTCTGTTGTCCAAGCCATCTTCGTACGTTTATCTCGAAAACTCCAAAATGCTGCTGAACTTGAATTTTGTTGTGCGTGGTTTCACGCTGCTTCCATCACTTTCCGCTTGAACGCGAAAGAGTAAAAAACACGCTTTGGGGCAATCACGAGACGCATGTGCAAGCGTGAAACAAAACGCAACCAGCAGCGAAAGACAAAAGTCGTGAGACACAGTGACGCAGCTGACAAGTGAGGGAGAAGTAAGTCACGTGGGCTTGTCTTTCGCTCTCCCCCTTTTGTCTGGCGTTTGCTCTCTCCCCTTCGTGTGGGGCGGGAGGTATGGTTATGGTTTCGATTGCAAGACAACCCTCATTTTCGGGGCCCCATTTCTTGGTAAAAAAAACTCTTCTTGCAATCGTACAAATACGGTAATCTTCACCGCACGGGTTCCATAGCATGCCACTGACTTATGTCAGCCCTCGCACAGCAATCAAATAACGATCAACTTCGCGATAAATGCAGACATTGTTATGCACAGGTTTTACTGTATATCGCTGCTGTTTCCGTTATTATTACAGTTATTGTTCCCAGCATCAGTGTTAGAATGTGACACTCTGGAGTAAGAAAATGGAGGGAGCCATTTTTTGTGAGACTGATACACCATGCTGTTAATGTTATGCTTACCCCGAGTGCTCTTTCTTGTGACTTGATCATCCTGTACTCTGCATACTTGCGGACATATAGGTAAACATTGGATGCATTGACTTCAGTCTCGCGCCCTCCAGGAATCAGCTCAACAGACCCACCACCCTGAAAGAGATACAAGTAAATAAAGTAAGAATAAATAGTTAAGCAGAAGTGGAAAACTTGAAGTGCAATATTTATTAACATGTAAAAGTGCTGTTTATGGAAGCCAAAATGTAGGATGCTGTGGCAGAAAAGTGAGATCAGTGTAGTACTATTTATGTACTTCGGAGGGCCAGTATGAATAGGGCCTTGTGTTTTCAGCTTTTATATTCTTTTAAAAATCGGGGATAAAATCAGTTTCTATCTCAGGATCCATACGAGAGGGTAAAACCAGGCGATATCGGTAAAAGCAGATTCGAGTGGAAAACGAAAAAAAATGCACTTATCGGAATTCAGGTAAACACAAGATGCAGAACTGCCATGCTGATTGTGCGGTGTGTAGAAGAGACCTACCCTCTGCTATTCGCCACTAGTGCTTAGCGTTATCCAGTGCCCGTATCGGTGGCTCAATTGGCACCTTACCAAGTTAGTTTTCAAGGGTTTTCCGGTTTTACTGTCAGCAACAATAATGCAAAACGGTTTGACGC
Organism: Ornithodoros turicata; assembly: GCF_037126465.1. Taxonomy (NCBI): domain Eukaryota; kingdom Metazoa; phylum Arthropoda; class Arachnida; order Ixodida; family Argasidae; genus Ornithodoros; species Ornithodoros turicata. The sequence goes on from NC_088203.1 coordinate 61,407,368, forward strand.
TTTTAACCTTAAAACACAAGGCCCTAAGTATGAACAAGGAAAACTGGTCCAGAAAGCTTTTTCTAATACTCTCCACACTCACCTTTAATATTCACTCTTACTAATCCTCTTACAAATATACTGTATTTACTCGCATATTGGTCATACTCGCGTATGAAACGCACCCCAACTTGAGCGCTGAAATGCTGGTACCTTTTTATTCACTGCACATTACACGAACCCAGACTTCAGTAGCACGGCAGGATAATCTTGCGTAGCAACAGCCAGTGTATTACGCACGGGTGGGCGCTCATATCACGCAGCTACTCGTATTGCACACTCAACGAGAAGGAGCGCCTGGTGCCAGGGTGATGAATGTGGAGTGCAACAAACAGAGTATTTCGCCCACGCTTGATGGAACGGAAGACGATTTTGTGTGGGAGAATCGCAATGATGCGGGACAACTGCAACATGAGGGAGAATCACGACGTTCGATTCCAGAGAGATTACCGTGGATACCTCAGAATAAACTGCCATAATGAGGCAGAACTGCGACATTCGATTCCGGGAACATCACTGCGGATATCTCGGAATAAAACCAGAGTCAAGTGTATCTTAAATATTGGTTTCCAATCTTCCCCCGCATATTGAATACACTCCCTCGATGGCATGATGCTTTTGAGTAAAAAATATGCGTCTTATACATAGGGCCCTGTGCTTTAGGATAAATACCCGGTTTTACCTGCCCCTCGATTTGCGCCATCGTCACTTTGGGTAAGAGCCAAAAAAAAAAATAATAACTTGGCATTTTGCAAATTCAGCCACCAATACCAGCACTAGAGGACACTATGTTCCACATCTCATGTTCATGTAAAATGCGAGAAATACTCCTTTGTTTTCCACTCGAAAATCTACTTTTCCACCCGATATTGCTCGATCTTACCATTTTACGGAAGCTAAAATAGCACCCGATTTTCAAACATTACAACCCGAGACTGTGACGCCCTCTGTGAGGCGCAGGCGGAAGCACTTTAGCGCAGACTTATCCCAATGTGAGCATGAGGCGGCGGCGGAAGCGCTTTACTGGATGCTTCAGACCACCGTGCTTCAGAGAGTCTTGCACAGACTCCAGAATCTCCCCCCTTTATACGTCTGCTTTAAAACTATCGCTGTAAAACATAAAACCCGAAAACACAAGGCCCCACTTATACGTGAGTAAATACGGTAAGTTAATTGTGATGCTTAGGCTAACAAAGATACACTGTGTCCTTGCAGCATTAAATAAAAAGCAACACATGTGGAATGTATTAATACACATCACAAACCAGACCAATATAATATGCATGAGCACTGGTTGCTTCAGGGGCAGTGTGTGTACCAGTGCCTAAAAAAAAAACAAGTAAGGAGACTTGGATATTGGCGTTTACACATCCTAGAAAAGCTTACTATCTGGAGATGGTGCCCTAACTTATGCAGCCAGCTTAGCAAACAAAGATAAGAAAGAAGAGGTTGTCTTTTAACCTCAACTGCATTTAAAATGAAAGTCACAGTTGTTACCTCTTCTGTGCATAGGTCTATGCAGAAGGTGAGGTCAAGTGCAGAGAAGACATTATTGGAGTTGCGTGACTCGGCTTCTAGGACAAGCTGACGGAGAGACTCATATAACAATGGGTCAAAGAATGCCAGGTCATGCCAGCCAATTCGTTTGTTGAGTATGTACTTGATCACGTGACGGTTCAGAGACACAGGACAGAGTTCATTTTGAAGAAGGCACAACCCTATGATCCTGCAAAACACCAATATTACAGAGTTTAAAGATTGCTGTAGTGTAGAACTTCCACCTATACCACAGAAACTGCCCACAAAAACAAAATTGATACTCTCATTGCAAACATGATGAGATTTTACACACATGATAATTTAAGATCAAAGAGGGATGAACGGTTGCCGTTTGCGATTTCAAACCTTCAAAGCATTCAATCTCAGCAGGATGTCGTCTTAAATGGTTCAGAAGCGGAGTTATTGTTGCTGTCGGCGTCTTTAACAAGGTGCCGCACGTTGAGCGCTTTGACTCTCCATTACGCCGCACGAAAAACTTCCAAATGAGGCTCCTTCGAGCCCCATCCAGTTCATCAGTAGCACTAGCAGTTGCCATTCAAGTCAGCAAGAAACCACCGATCACACTTACGGGTTACAGCATGCGGATTGACCGGGCACAGGCGCAAAGGCAACTTTCAGCAGTCAGTGAACAGAAGCATGCGCTTGTCGCCAGATGTGGCACATGCGCAGCAGTTCTTGCGATGGCGACGAGACCATCTCGGAAAACAGCTTTGGCAGTTGTTCCTTTCAGTGTTTTCTCTCAAAAAATTTTGTACGTAAATCGAAGGGTTGATGTGCGTTTTTCAATTGATGTTACAAAGGCAAACTGATTACGCGTACACAGCGGTCATTTTGATAAAGACAACGTGCATTATTCGAAAAAGTATAGAATATATTTAGAGCCGGACGTTTTCGGGTTAAACCCGATTTGACCCGAATTTACCCCCCGAACGACCCGGCAGGCAGTCGGGTTTAACCAGACTTCTACTGGTCATTACGAGGGTTCGTCGCAGCTCCCGTCCCCAGCGATAGAACTACCTCCGAGCCCACGGGCACTGGCTCTGGCGCACAAAAAAGCCGCATTTGGCGCAGAATTTCACAGAATGGCGCACCTCCACCGTATGTATCCCACTGCGTCCCGCGCAATACATTGTGTTTGCAATACATACTCTCCACTTTCTAGCGAATATTGGGGTTCAGGACAACTGGGAACAAGTATCGGCATGTACAGTTCAAGTCCTGAATGCTCAATTTCTCGCGCTGTCCTTACGCTCCTACACCCTGCGAGCACGCGCGATGTGACGCAGTAGCGGAAAGCATGGAGCGATCCATAGTACAGGCGCCGGCAACTCCGGAATCGGCGTCGTCAGTTATGCCAATCCACAATTAGTTAAAGCGCGGGTGTTTAAACACAACTCCCGTGCAAACGAGCCAATATTCTATCGCAGGCACATGACGTGTCCACATGCTCGGTAAATTTGCACCACCACCTTTCGTCCAGTACGCACACACTTGATGCACTAACAGTGTGCTTTATTGTTCACAACTTATCTTTCAAGTACAACAACGTAATATGATTCTTGTATTACATTAACACAGAAAACATATTGCACGTTAGGGGTGGCGACACACTGCGGAGAACGGGCAAAGGAGGAACGAACAAACAGCGAAAACCGTGACTAGTGAGCTGCTGGGGAAATATCGGTAGTTCTGTACATTCCTTTGTACAAGGTACACACACGACACAGACATCGACGACACAGTATTCTGAACGAGTATACAGTCCGGCGAATCCTCGCAGGTGTTTCCTACGATCGTATAAGGAAACACCTCGCATCGGCAGCAAGACTTGATAGTCTAAAGAAGAAAGCGAAAGGTGCGCAGACAATGCTTCAAGTTTGCTATCGTCAGCGTGAAAGAGAAAAGAATGCCAAAGGTGTCGTTCATAAGTTCGTGAGCGCACAGGCAAAGAGTGGAATAAGCCTCGAGCAGGCTGATGGTCTCCTTCGAGAATTTGTATGCAAATACTGCCCAGCGGCCAAAACAATGCCCGGAGTGCACCAGCTTCGTCGTAAGCAACTCATCGAAGTTTTTGGCAAGCCCATGGAGGGGATCCGCGATGACGTGAAAGACGCGAAACTGAGCTTCATTGTCGACGAGTCTCCTGACATCTTGGGGTATCCTACCGTAGATACCTGAGATTTATTTTAGATTCTTTATCTGCGGCCTTGGATATTTTATAGTATAGCAATAGTAATATTTTCTCTTACGATGGGAAAATTTCTAAGCCAGAGGTAAAAAATAAAAAAAAACACTATTCTAGAGGTGTGCGAATATTCGAAATTTCGAATACGAATCGTATATTTGCGATATTCGATTCGTATTCGAAAATTTGATATTCAAAGTTTTGGAATATTCGTAAAAGTTTGAATATTCGATTTTTTTCGGATATCATAGCTGCTTATTACAAAGCTGTCGCATGCTGCGCGCTGGAATTTTTACGTTGCGGTATCTGCGTGAACAGGAAAAAGAACAGCTGCAAAAGCGACGCGCGGAGCTTCCGACGTACGCTCAGCAGCGAATGCGCTGCTACACGTTCGGAAACCGAAACTAGTACAGTTGCAGCCGCCTTTTTAAAGTCCGCCCCATCCAAACCGCCAAACGTGAAACGACGGTACGCTTCATGCATCGTCAGCACAGTCGCAGCTTTAGTGGATTGCAAACAAACTCTGAACATTCGTAAGAGGCCTACAGTTTGGTGAAATTCCGGTTTAATATCGAAACTTTGTTGGTGTTGAGCTGAATACCGCTGTTCACCGTGCCACTGCATGTATAGCCAAAACCTGCTTCTCGAACGCTAGGGGTGTGCGAGTACCAAATTCTAGACTGCGAATAGTTTTCGAATATTTAAAATTCACTGCGAATAGTTTTCGAATATCTAAAGTTCACTGCAAATCGAGTACGAATAGTTGGAATCAGGATTTCGAATACTTTCGAGTAATAAGAACTAACACGTCACACATTTATTTATTTTCTTCCCACAAATGTACATTTTGGAGACTCTCAAACACACTGAAATAGTTGAACCTTAACTTGGTTTTAAATTCAGGCAGTCTTGGCAAACTGAGGTACACTTAACACGACACTTCTTAGTCCAGTCTAAGCACACTGGAATACTCTTTTCAGTTGTTGTTCAACAGTTCACAGGTTGTCGTGCAGAAATGTCAGCTGCCTGACATGCTCAGGGAGTAAGGCAGCTCTGCATGGTTTAGCAACATTTCCTGCTGCTGAGAATGCCCGTTCACTGTAAGCTGACGTTGCTGGAATGGCGAGGTACTTGCGTGCTAGCCTGGATGTAGATTGGAAATTTATCCAGTGGTACGTTCCAGTATTTCACCATGTCGCGGAGAACCGATGATATTTGCGTCGCAGTATGCCTTCCCGAAAAACTACGCGTGTCCAAGTTGTACCTCTTCACTTGAAAGCTGTGATCGACAAAGTGGCACGTTAGGCTTAAGAAGCTGGCGTTCGAGCGTGACGTCCACATGTCGGACATGAATGACATGGACTCAACACCATTTTGTAAGGCGGTTTCGAGTTCTGCTTGAACTTCTCTCCTTGTGTCGTGAAAGAGTTTCGGTACTAGCGTCCGGGATAGCGTCGTTCTTGAAGGAGGGCAGTAGTCTGGTACCGCTTCGGCCAGAAGTTCTCGAAACCCGCGATCCTCGACCACACTGTACGGCTGGTAGTCTAGGGCTATCATGCGTGCCACTTTGACATCCAATGCTTCTTTACGAGCACGTGGCAGCTGTCTCTTTGTGGCGAACTTCTCGATTCTTTGCTGTTCCGCCTTCTTAGCCTCATGTTTCTTCTTAAACTCAGCATAAAGTAGGAGATGTCGCTTCAGATGATTCACGAGGCTGGTTATGGACCCCGATGGTGTCTGGATGCGCGCAGAGCACCGGTTGCAACTAGCAGAAACTGCCGATTCTTTTTGGAAGTAGTCCCACACGGGGCTTCTGTTTGTTTGCTTCGCTGCCGCGTCATCCTGCACAACTTCACAACCGTGTCCATCATCCTGCAGTTTTTCAGTTGTACACACAGCCGAACATGCCATGCCCTGCGCAACTCGTGACCGCGTCTCAACGGTTTCACCAGTTGCACGTGGTTTCACTTTCGCTTTGGGAGAGGAGTGGCGAGGAGCGCGAGGAGGAAGCTCACGCGCGGTGACGTCACCACGCAGCGCTACCAGCCTAGCAGCACGCGCGGGTGTCTTCGCGTGCATCTCTGCCGGTGGGCAGATACTCGAAAAATATTCGAAAACTGCGAATAGCGAATATCCTTTGCGAATATCAACCGAATATAGCGTATTACTCGATTCGTATTCGAAAATTCGAGTACTCGCACACCCCTATCGAACGCGTTTTTTTGGTTTCGATTTGTCAGCGATATATGATAGAATCATGGTTGTGTGCGGTGACGGCGATAATCGAGGAGTGGGACATGACGATCTTTCGACAAAGGTTCTCCAACTCCAGCGCTGTGCGACCGCGTATGTTAAAAAGTGTCAACTAGGACGATAATCACACTGCAGAGTCATTTGAAACTGCACTAACTGTTGTAACAAATGATAGCAAGATGCATATAACCTTAAGCCCGACCTGCATGAAGCGATTTTGCTCATGCATTGGCGCGACAAAGCTTTGAGGTCCGCACGCAGATTTTGCCATGAAATGAAAGAAGTGCCGAACACGAACGCTGCGGAAACAATCACGCGTGATGAGCACAGTCATACAACATCGTCGAGAATTACGGTTTTACTGCGCTAATCAATGAGGCTGTTCCAAGCTACGCATTACCGTTAGGAACGATGGTCTCACGTGTGAGAGTACAGTGAAACTGCACAGTCTCTCGCCTACACAACAAATGTTGATGGCATTGTCAGTGCAAGAAGAAAGCACTTGCCACCTTCAGTTTCCTTCTGAGATGTGCTCATCACTCTATACCACCCCACATTCTGAACATGTCATTGCTCTTTACTTCCACTCTGTCTGTTTCACCAGCACTTACAATGCCAACACAGGTATTCACTGTACATGAGATTTTTGAAGTGCAAGTTTTTGTTTATGGTTTTCAGCTTGCCTCATGAGAACAGCACATTGTTCCACTGTAAAAATAATTTTACTGTACATGTGCATACATATTCCGTATTAGCACTTGGGACATTTTTTTAAGGATAACACAACTGTGACGATGCCTGTTTTCAGGGCTTAATTAGCTTAATTAACTCTTAACTTGAATAACCCTTAACTTAATTAACTCTTAGAAGCCTTTATCCAATGACGTGATATTCGATATTCGAATCGATATTCGAAGGACAATTTTGCAGATATTCGTGTTCGATTCGTATTCGAAAATTTCAATATTCGCACACCTCTACATTATTCTCTAGAAATTGGTACACACTTTCATTCAAAACAAACTTCATGCAAATCAAACAATTCTTCGTGGTGCAAAATAATTTGAAAAATGTATGGGGATTCCCATAGAGGCCTCGAGGGGTGATGCACTTGCCTTAATGGTCTAGCCATGTAAATTTTGCCGAGTTCCTGTGTCATTCTGAGCAAGAACGAGCTGCAATACGCAAAAGTGTTGCAATACGCAACAATATGCAAATAAAGAAATTTCACCCGATTCCACCATGTTTTCCTGCTCACCAGATAACACCGCATTTTTACCACAAATTCTGAAAACAATAAAACCCAAAAACATCCGGCTCTAAATATATTCGAATATCACTATTCGATTTCGAATCGAATTGAATATACAGTTATTCGATTCGATATTCGAAAATTTCGAATATTTGCACAGGCCTAGTAATCTGATAAGAAAAACATGTTCACTAGAAGACTGCACAGATGGCTTTCTCTTTTTTCTTTATCCTTTCCTATTCCAAGGTTACCCAAGTTTGCTGTTACAGTTTAGTCTGACAGACTAGTTAATCCTTGTTCTCCATAATTCAAAATGCCATTACATGTGGAATGATTTCCCTGCACCCAAAGGGTATACAGCAGCTATTGGAATACATCACAAATATGACAATGGCTATGCTGATCGATTATGTGAATGCTGACAGAAGATATTTTTCAAGATGTAGGTTTCTATGTAGTACATGTAGCAACATTCCCATGAATTCCATTCATTATTATTCGAAGAAATAAATATTCAGTTTGTATCCAATCTGAACCATAATTTCATTATTCGCACAGCCCTACAAACTACTATCAAACTGTTACCTTCTCTTGTCACCCAGAGTGGAGGAACTTGATGCTTTTGAAATAAACTCTTATTTGATCAAGTCTGTGCACTCCATTTAAATGAAACATCTTGGTGTTGGACTCCAAGCAAACATTGCGTGTATGCTTCAGGACCATGCAAGGTTCCATTAAGTGACTGCCAAGACTCACCGACCAACATTGCGAAATGCATTAAGACGGTCCAGCGTGCATTTTCCTTGCCGAGGAGAGTAAAAGCCACGTTTGCCTGGTTGGTACATGAGGGGAAGGTTGTCTTCACCACAGTCTTCTTCCTCTTCCTCGGCGTCTGACCGCCGAGTAGCGGGTCGTCGTTCTCCCAGGGCAAATACGTCCAGATCAAGGAGAGATTCCGATTCCCTGTGAAAGAAACATGCACACATTTATGTACAGCGTGCAAGACATGCATAGAGCCTGAAGTTTTAGGGTTTATCCTGTTTCTTCCCCAAAATTGCACCCCGCGTTGAAGGTTGCCTCTTTAGGGTGAAACCCGATTTTTATCCGGCATGTTGCCCACACTGAAATGTCTGTAGCAATGCACACTACCTTGTTTGACAGTAAACGCAATTATGTCACCGTTTACACCAAACCACTACAGTTTGTTCGAGTAATAGAGCCAGATTTCTCCCCAAATTTATCATACCAGAAGTTTTTCCATCCAAATTTGCATGAATTTAGAGCACCTGTTGATTTCCCCAATTTTTACCCCCCCTCCCCCCGAATTTGGAAAAAAATATCTCCCGAAAACTTTATGCTCTAGATATGCAGCAGAAGGCTAGCATGGTCAAATGCTGAGCTAGAGTCCATAGTTTGAGATAATTCAGGCAACACTGGGCATGCAACCAATGAAAATGAACTACGATGCATACCATTCGGCCAATCAGGAGTCTCTCAGTTTGGCTCGCCTTTCGGCTCCGTACTGGCTACAATCGGCTTTTACTTTTACTGGTTTTCATGCCCGACGCTCGTTATTCCGTATTCCAGAACTACTAGGCAAATTTTGGACAAAATACACATTTATTTGAAACATCGTACTGACTCAATAGTCTGACACAAATATTCACCATGCGTACAGAGTCCAAATCGTTGACCAAGTTCGAACTCGCAAAACACACACACGCTCTACTTCCTGAAGCGAGAGACGCTCGCACGAGCGCGTGCGATTTCACGGTGAGCATCTCCTTTCGTTGGTCGCAGTGCGAAGGTTTCAACGAAGAGGGAAATGCTGGAAGGAAAAACACCGAATCCTGTCCCCGCTATGACTGCATTTGAAATGCGACAGCGCTTACAAGTGTTCCTCAGGCGTCAGCTCACTACTGCATTCCAGTTCTGAACTCGAGAGACTGTTCGTACGTAGGATACTTGTGTCGGGAAACATCACAACACGTGCTGAGTCACTTTGACACACTAACAAATCTGCGACTTTTCTTTGAACAACGCGGTCATATGGTGCTGTCAACTGACATCGTCGAGACGCGAGACACCGCTGCCACTTCTCTCCCTTCTCTTCTCGTAACTGCCCGCCAGACAGGCAGCCCGGGAAAGAATGCTCTTTTGAAACTTTGCCAACCAATATCGGAGCGCGCAATGTCCTTCGGCCAATGGGTATCAACTATGATGCCTGACGAAGTAATACCACGTGTTTATGACGTGCAAACATTTTTTTAGAGCCGTGAAGAGGGGGAGCTATGGGGGCCTGCCAGAGTGTCCAGAAGAAGGCAGGAATCTGACGTGGTGAAACTGCTTTCGGTACATAGATTCTCGTGTCTTTTGAGGTTCAGTCGTATAATCTTTAATAATAGTGTGGTGCATATCCATACACCTTCACTCTTTCTTCAACTATCTGTTTATCAATCAACAGTTGCATCAACACACTGCTTGTGACAACAAACGTAACTTTGACAAGTGCAAATAGATAGTGTATGAGAAATGTAGGTGTACAAACACACAACAAAAGCTTCATAGCTATGTTTACACATAGTCAAACCTCGCTACAACGAAACACGATTCTCGGTAGAACGAGAGAATTTACATTCCCCAGTCATGCTCCCATTGGAAACAATGTATTTCAGCTCTCGTTGCAACGAAATGATTTTAACCTGGAATCTCGTTACAACGAAAAAAAAATGGCCGCTCAGAAGACACTTTTTCATCGAAAACAAGAGATTAATGCACGTTGGAGCTCAGACTCCTCAAGAGCGGGGTCACTGGACTTCAGAAAGAAAAAAACTGGGAGAAGGAGCGAGAGCGTGCACACGGAACTACCCGGACACGGAGAGCACGTGCACCCCGAACTTTCGCTTAGCAGCGTGTCCCGTCATACGTCATAGTTTTGTGCCCAGCAACTCTCAGCGAGTCTTCTTTCTGCCTACCAAGCCGACCTGGATAGCGGCACAAAGAAACGAAAAGTGCTGTCGCTGGAAGAGAAAGCTGCAATGATCAACGTAGTCTCTTCAGGGAGAAAGAAGATAGATGTAGCTGATCGATGTAGCTAAGGAGTATGGCGTGTCCCCAAGCACACTGTCAACAATCTTGAAAAGCAAGCAAAACATCCTGAAAGCGAAGGACTCCCGCATGAGTGCAGGTCGGAAAAGGTAGAAGACATCGTCGTATGAGGAAGTAGAAAAAGCTCTCTTCACGTGGTTCATCGACATGAGGGCGAAGAATGGTCCGGTGAGTGGAGCAATACTGCAGCAAAAAGCGAGGGACTTTGCCTTCCTTCTGGACGTCAATGATTTTAAAGCAAGCAGCGGCAAGCACTATCGATGTTTTGCGGCGTTTTGTGTGCGTGCGTGATGACTAAGAAAAGGCCATCGAGGTGATATTAGCGTACGAACGATATGCAGAGTGTCTACCAAATTGCAGCCTTCAAATTCCCTGACTTTTCCAGGTTTTCACTGACAATTTCAAGCGAATTCCCTGACAAAAACAAAAGGCTACTTGGTGCCTGCTCCTACGTTTCGATGCAGATCCCTCATGAAACAGACCATTTATTAAGTATTAGTGAGAGGCTACCCTACTTTTCTGCCTCAGCGCTTGTCGTATTGGCGAACTGCTACTCGCGGCAATGTTGCTGTGGCGTCGCCACTGAACCCCTGGTTGCCACCCCCGATTTGCCGCACATCATCACAGCACTTGTCTGCGATTTTCCATGACTTTAGCTGCTTCCTAGCCAAATTCTCTGACAATCCCCTGCCTTTTCCAGTCACATCAAGATTCCCTGACAATTCCAGGTTTTCCAGGTTGGTAGACACCCTGGATATGTCATCCCTTGGCTGTTCAGTACAAGCCAGATGAAGATGACAGACTACTTCCATGCAAAATAAAGTGTGGTGCGAATTTCAACTGTCTCTTTCACTCTTTTTAATTAATTCTACATGATTCATTATGTTTTCCCGCAATTTGCGTCCAAGTATGTAACGATTTTCTTGAATTTCGGAACAACGTAATATTCGGTATAACGAAAAAATTCTCGGTTCCCTTGAGTTTCGTTATATCGAGGTTTGAGTGTATTACAGTACAATTTCGATTATACGGTTATACACAATTACATACAAAATACATCAATTACACAAATTATTTTCCAGTCTCGGGTATGAACGCATTATCTTACCCTGGCAGATGATACGAATGAGCCAAGGAGGCAATAGATGTCATTGTGTTTGAGAGAGCATTCATTAAAATAGAAAATAAACTTCAAACTCCGAAATTGCTAAGAATTTCGAGGAATGTTCAGATTGCTTCCCACTATGGGATGAAACAATTGTGAAAGCTTCTGAAGTGGACCCTCACAGAAGGCTTTTGAGAGAGACCCTTTGCATAACCTCTTGTGAGAACTGTGTCAGCAACCCATCCGTAATCCTCGGTCCGGCCTTGAGCAGACTGCTCGTTCTTCCAAACTGACCTCCTATTTTGTCCTCAACTGTTTGTTTCTCTTCCCTCTGTTTGTGTATATATTTCTTGTATGTGAAGTAAAATTTTCAGCTGTGTTTGAGACTTTGTGTTGTGTCTGTCCCTTCGTGTTCCCTAGTCTCGGGATTTACATTATGCATCAGCTTCACCAGCTCGCTTGCTACTTAGCCATTTTTTCATTGTCATTCTCCTGTTATGCGCACACACACCAGTCATGCTCCTCGTCCTACTTATGAGGAGGGAGGAAGATGGTCTCCACGAACTCATCTCATTGGTTTAGGGGTGGAACCCTACGTGTCACACGTAAACACTCACACGTGTGCTGCCCAATTCCAAGGCAATTACTGATCAAACTTTGGTCTGTGAAAATGTATCGCAAACACGAAGCCGTGGTGGATGGTACAAACAGGCTAGACGCTATGCCACTGCGCATCTCCCATGTGTGCGCCGGAAGCAATCCGGCACTCCAGACGACACGCGGCGCGGTAATGCTACGCACACACAATCAGATGTGATCACCGCAAAGGATTATCTTTCACTGCACTCGCCTAGCCGACGTAGGATAGTTGAAGCATCGCAATTGGGACTTTCAGACAGCGATGTCCCAGCCGTAGTGGATGAGACGAACAGGCAAGACGGTATCTCTTGTGCTGGCGTTGGAAACAACAGCGTTCTGTGAATCACTAATCACATGAGAGTGATTTTATGCATGCCTAAAGGTCGATACTGCAGGAAAGATAATGATAAAAACTTGAAGCGAATTTCTCCGATTGCGAGTAGCGAGAAATTATGTAACAAGTATGCATCCCCTGCATTTTGGAGTGCTCATCTACTTCATTTCTGATCATACGAATTTTGAATGATACGAATACTTTCTGCGACCCCAGGAGATTTGATATCATTGAGGTTCTACTGTTATCGAATAAGCTGGTCAACAGACGGCCCATCAGCTGGGTCTTTTGGATTTGGTCTTCTGCTTCACACAAACAACATGAGGCTTGATAGCAGTACGTTCAACATACCTTCCATGAGAAACGATGATTTCTACAGCTTCATCAACCTTCTGCCTCAGGGCATCTTCTGAGGCCAGCAACAGCAAGAGTTGAGCTGCAGATTGCTCCAGCAACATGCCCGTTATTTTGCTGGCTAAAGACTGTGGAGAAGAAAGATAATAGCTGTCAGCACAATGGCACACGTGACTAAAGAGACTTCTGGCCAGTCATGACAGCCACAGGAAACAGCATGTGACTGTGCCCTCCCTGCTGTATGTACTCTTCTGTACAATTTGTTTTGTAGAAGATGGCAAATTATGTGTGAGACTGTAGGACAAAAAGACATCTTTAAATAGCCTACTGAGAGTACAGTAAGCAAAAGAAAGGTAAACACCATGAGGCATTTTCCATAATTTCATCAGATGCTGCTGTCACAATCATTCTATGTCTAATATAGGTAGGGCCAGAAGTTTTCGGGTTTTACTCTTTTTCAGATTCGGGGAGTAAAAATCGGGGAAATACGTTTATACCCTAAATTCCTGCAAATATCAGGTGAAATTCTTTGCACTGTGCTAGTGCTTTGTGGTGCAGGGAGCTTTATTTATTTTTTAAGTGTCCGACACGGACGCATGACACATCCACAACTGGGGAGAATGCAGAAAGCCCGCCGCTTGGTGCGCATGCTCAAATCAGATGTTGGATTGGATTCACTCGTCGCTCGGCTCGACACGGATTGAATCGGGGCGCAAATATCGGGTTTAACCCAAAGTCTGATAATTGCATTGGGGGTACAAACGGGGAGAAATAGGGTTAGACCCGAAAACTTCTGGCCCTAAATATAGGGGAGTCTGCTAGAACAGCACCAAATGCTCTGTGTAGATTTTCTTGTCACAAAAATGATTTCAAGTGGAACCATACTGTCTACAACATGCGTGAAGGAAAGCGTACCCTAAATTCCTGCAAATATCGGGTGAAATTCTTTGCACTGTGCTAGTGCTTTGTGGTGCAGGGAGAAACTGGGTCTTATATTAGGACGAAAAGGTTTTGGGAAATACTTTTTTCTCAATTCGGGGTGTAAAAATCGGGTGCTATATATTGGATGGCCAAATTCATGGAAATTCAGGTGACTGACAGCAGGATGCATTTTCCAGTCCAAAAGCTTTATTTTATACCGGAACAGTGGCAGGATTCCTTTACTATTAATATGTAGTGTGCAACCAGAAAAGGAATTCTTTCTTAAATGCATCACTTCAATGCTTCTAATACAACAGCAAAACCTTACAACACAGCTATGACATGGTAACACATGTACTCTCTCAAAATGTTTTATAAATTCAAAGGAATGAAGGTACAATTGTTAATATGATGTCATCTGTAGTTACCATCCTTTGCTAACATACAGCATCATTGCCATCCTCAATGTCTCTGCACCCATTGACGAACGGCCGGGCCTCTGAACGTAACACAGCTGGCTGAAGGTGCGCTCAACGTCACAACTTCCATTGGGGATACACAGTAAGCTCAGAGCTGCTGACCTCAGATTAGGGTACTTTGTGTTCTTCACCTAGTATTTCATGATGCCCAGGCCATCATTTGTACTTGCAGAACAACGTGAATTCTGCAGGTGTTTCACCGGAGTCCTGAAAAGCGTCCAGGCGCGCCTTCTTCTTAACCTCAAGATCTGAGTACTCCCTCGCCCAGTCGTGGGCTGTCTTCTTTGGTCTGCCCATCAGGACAGCAGCCTTGATCCCAAGAATAGGCGTCACACAAAGGTGCACGTTGCGAAACTGAACGAAGTTTGTGTGATAAGTGTGACCGAAAGTGTCCGACACGGACGCATGACACATCCACAACCGGGGAGAATGCAGAAAGCCCGCCGCTTGGTGCGCATGCTCAAATCAGATGTTGGATTGGATTCACTCGTCGCTCGGCTCGACACGGATTGAATCGGGGCGCAAATATCGGGTTTAACCCGAAGTCTGATAATTGCATTCGAGGGGTACAAACGGGGAGAAATAGGGTTAGACCCGAAAACTTCTGGCCCTAAATATAGGGGAGTCTGCTAGAACAGCACCAAATGCTCTGTGTAGATTTTCTTGTTACAAAAATGATTTCAAGTGGAAACATACTGTCTACAACATGCATGAAGGAAAGCGTACACTGTACACGGATGTTCAGACATGGCAACCGCAGTGCAGCAGATGTATCTTATGCAGGTGAAACAACCTGAGTTCAACTTGGCGAACACATACGTCAGCACATGTGCGGTGCGTGACCGCATACAATGTTATCAGTTATAAATTTGACAAAGCAGTAATTCATCACAAAGCAATAATTTAGGGCCTGGTGTTTTGGCTGCAGCAAACCTCAAATTTTGTGGCATAGGCTAGAAAAATCTGCAATTTTCTGCAGCAAGCGCATTCATGCACAAGTTGATGGAGCTGGTGTAAACATTGGCCATTAGTGCATATAAGATAAGTGAAACACGACTATAAATAAGGCCCTCAGTTTTCGGGTAAAACCCGATAAAGCCCGTTTTTACACCCCGATTTACATCAAAATAGTTCGGGTTTAACCCGATAAAACCCATAAACCGGGCCTGCGAAAATGCAAACCAAGGACTTGATCCGCACATCCTCCCGACCGCGCCGCGTCTTGCTGGTGAAGTAAATAAAACACGCCGGGTTTGGATTTGTGGACGCTTGCATGCAGGCCCGATTTCTAGCGTGAAAAATGCTCCTTTGGTAGGCGTCACCATTTGAAAGTTGGCTTCACCTAACACTTCCGTGTATTGCGGTCAAGCCCACTTCAACGAATGCTTAGTGTTGTGCTCTGTATTTTGTTGCTTTAAGTGTACGGTTGTAGAAAATTAGCGGAACTTTTCGATTCATTTATTTGTGTTATGAGAAAGCCATCTTGAACCTATGACATCATACACTTTGTTTAGTGATATATTAGGTTAGATTAGTGCGGCTGTGGCAGCTTGCCTCGCACTCCCAACTTCATTATCGAAGCGGCCATAGCCCCATTAATCTAACCTAACTTCACTAACTAACCTAAAACATCATCAACTTGGTTAGTTTAGGGATAAGTTAGATTAATGGAGCCATGACAGCTTCCCTTGTCCCTCAAAATCCGTTTCAATAATGAGGTGAAGCCACCTTGCAGAATGGCAACGCCAACCAAAGTACAGTCGCCCTCCGATTTTTCGGACTCGGAGGGGATCGCGCAAGAGTCTGAATAATCGAGCAGTCCGAAAAAACGAATTTTGCCTCAAACTAAACTTTACTAAGCCCTAGTAGGCTGGAAAAATTTGTCGATGCTTTCCTAACAAGCTTCCAGCTCTGCCTGATAACATCAGCTTCTATTTCCCGAAGCGACATTTCGTCACTGTAAGTACACTGACAGAGGCACCGCCGTCATCAAGTCCGCAAGTCGGCTTCACCTAACGCATGCGTGCTTTAGGTGAAGCTCGCTTTACAGCGCTGTCGCGCGACTCGCGGGCGGACAGCACGTGCTGTGCCGTTGGCCAAAAACGAAGACGCAAAAGCGCTACGACAGACCTCTTCTACTCAGAGGAATGGAAAATAAACAATCATCACTGCCTTTTTTTTTTCTTCAATATTCTAGTTGGTTGATTTCTTTTGATACGAATTTCAGATGATACCAATGTTTTCCGTCACCCCATGAGAGAAATTCGCGGGTTGGGCAAACAGAGTCCGAAATATCGAGCGACGGAGCTGCACGACGTCCGAAATTTTGGACGTTCTTATACATCATCTCTATGGGACCCGCGGCCGTTCCGTGAACGAGTCCGAATAATCGAGCATGTCCGAAAAATCGGGGTCGGAGAAATCGGTCGGCGACTGTAATACCCTGGTTTCGTACCAAAAACGCCCTGTGTTTTTCAATGCCCCAAGAAATGTAGTCTGCATCATGAAAGCTTGTGTCAATAAGTAAGTTGAAAACTTCAGTGTTGGATTTTTGTACTGTTAGTGCATTCCGTGGACGTTGACGAGACCCTTTTTTGTGCTGTTACCAAAAATAGCAAAGGAATCAAGAAAAATCACGCTAAACAGCGAAGAAAAAAGAGTTAAGCAACGCTTGGCGTTCCTTCAAGCGGCTTCCTCCCGCAATACACGGAAGTGTTAGGTGAAGCCAACTTTCAAATCTTGTAGGGAGTATCTTGTATCAGCAGTGTATGCGAAGTAGTAAAGAGGATGCAGCAACAGCCAACAATATCCAAGGCATACCAACGCGAGCGCGAGCAAGCTCTCAACGCTCATCGATGGATGATGCTTTACTGAACATGCAACTTATTCGTTTTATAAACAGGGGCCAGTGCAAGCCTTAGTGGTTACACAGTGAATTTACCAGTCTCTTAATAAATATTCTTTCACTTAATTTCAACACTTCACAGACCGACCGCTGTGGCGTCGCTCATGATCTCAGTTGTCTCGCGACCAGAAACCCCCAATTATTAATTAATTAATTTCAACACATAAAAGTATCTTTTTTTTTCACCTGAAAATACATCACTTCTCAGTATATCACCCGATTTTACCCTGTTTTGCAGGTCCTGGTTTTCAACCTGATATTTACCCCCCGATTTTCACAAAAAATAAAACCCGAAAACTGAGGGCCTTAAAGGGGCCGTAAACAGGCCACCAAACATTTCTGAAATAATGATACCACATGAAAGAACGCATCTCATAATACCCAAATATACATTTCGTTCGGCTCGTGCCAGCTCATTAACCCGTATAACTGCTTTCAAAGATGAGTAACCAGCGAGCCTCTCTCCACAACGCATACGTCACATGGCTACGTAGCGTTTTACCGTCCAATCGGGCGGCCCAGCTGCGCACATGACGTTTCAAATTACCAGCCAATAAACATACTTCGTTATCAGCTGTGAGTCGGAGCGCTCAGTTTGTTTGTGTGAAACGACGTTTTGCGCTCCGTGGTTCCGAAATTCAACGACATGACATCTTCAGCATCTCCGGCTGGCGCAAACGTCAACAGCTAGGCTGCTATCACATGACGCGATTCGAACCAGGATTCCTCCCAGTCACGACGTGACATGGCCAGCACGCTATCCACTGTACCACACGAGCTGGTGACGCGATGCCGCGTGGATCAAATCAAAGTACGGTAGCCCAGTTGTCGGAACCATTCGAAGATGACGAAGATGTTCCATCGCGCACCTGCCTAAGATTCCGGAACTGTAGTCCGGGATATTCATTCGCGCAGGTGGTGTGCTTCGTGCTACTGCCCAGAAAACGTAGTGCGCGTATGATACCTAAATTAAACGCATTTCTTTCTCAGTTTGAGGCTGTAACTGTTTAGATTTTGAATAGAAGAGGATTCACGCTCATCTAGTCCAATTCCGCATTTGAAATAAAATCATACGTGGAACACTCAATCGTAATTGGTGGGAAAGCGCTACGTCAAAATGACGTAAAGTTAGAGCGCGGGGCGGAGCTAAAATGCGAAAGAGTGCAGTGAATATTTCATCCGTATGCAAGTGCCTTTTGTTTTTGAACGTTAGTAATTGCAAGGAGTTTTCACTGACTAAGTTCCAATAATATAACACAAAGAAATGTGCACCTTTTGTACCTGTTTACGGCTCCTTTAACTATAAACCGAAAGCACTGTTGTAGCTAAGGCCCTTCCTTTTCTGCGATTCCGCGATTCTGCAAAACTTTGCGGAAGTGTCAGTCTGCCGCGGAATATGAGGTTTTGCGCAGAATTTTGCAGAAACCGCGTGGTTAACTCAGTTTATGCGCGACATGAATGGACTTTGCTCGTGCCGGGTCGGCTTGCGTTGCAGCATAGATGTGCCAACCGGATAAGGCCACCAGGCCGTGTTATGGCCCCATTTGTGTGCTGGAACAACCCTCTAACATATTGGGATTCTGGAGTGGAATGCAAACGCTGACCCCTGCTTTGGTGTACATAGCTGTCAGGTACCTCTGTGTGACAGTAAACTCTGTACATGCAGAGAGGTCACTTAGCAAGTACAATTTGATAGTCAGTGACAAACGTCACTCCTTCTCAGAAGAAAGTACAGTGCAAATTGTTATGCTAAGTCACAACAGTTTTTGGAGTTGTAACCGTGTTCCTCCACACTAAGAGCTAACAGAGAGTATTTTCTGTCTGAACTAGGGCAATTTGCCTTTTACCGCGGAAAATTGCAGAATTCATAGTTCCCTGCTGCGGAATTCAGGATTTGCCGCAGCAGAAAAAGAAGGGCCTTAGTTGTAGCTAAGCATCAGATAAAGCCTGGTGCTGTTTTCAGAAAGTAGGTGGCACACATTACTGAACATCAGCTTGTCTATGCTGAATGACCTCCAAGGAGTTAGACTTTAGTGCAGATAACATGTATGTACCTGCCACGGACTGTACAGTACGAGAAAGCACTCTCATTCCATTCCAAAAGCACGTCGAAGGCTTAAGCTGGTGGGTTGGTTTGCTTTGATATACAGTTGACGTCCGATTTTTTGGACTCGGCGGGGATCGCGCAAAAGTCTGAATAATCAAGCAGTCCGAAAAAACGGATTTCGCTTCAAAAGACAACTTTATTAAGTACTAATAGGCCGGAAAAAGTTGTTGATGCTTTCTTAATGGGCAGGCTTCCATCTCTGCCTGATAACATCTGCTTCTACTTCCATCTACATCTACATTCTACAGCTGTTACTTCCCGAAGCGATATTGCATACGGGCGAAAGCACCGCGGTTACCTTCATTAATTCGGAGTTTGACGGATACGCTGGGAGACGGCAAGTCGTCGATATCCTGAACACGTGGAGGGAACATATCAGGACAATTTCTGTCAACATTAGGCGTCTCACCTGCATGTCTTAGGTGAAGCTCACTTTACTCTGCGGGTGGACAGCATGTGCTCGGCTTCACGAAGTGCCAGGACAGGACTCCTTCACTCAGAGTATTAGTAAAATAAACAGAAACTGCCTATTTCCTTGCCTCAATTTTTATATTGGGTTTCCTTGACCTTCGCATTGCATCATGCGCATGTGGTGAGGTGGCGACTGCTCAGGACGCTCTCAGGCTGGGCAAGCAGTGTCCGAAATATCGAGCAACGGAGCTGTACGGCATCCGAAATTTTGGACGTTGTTGTACATTAACTCTATGGGGCCCATGGCCGTTCCGCGAACGCGTGCGAATAATCGAGCATGTCCGAAAAATCGGACGGCAACTGTAGATGGGGCCATGTTCAATTCGGTGCATTCATTTTACTGTTTGTACATACAGCAGTCATTCCGATAAGCTTTCAGTTAATCAAAAATCACCCGTTAAAGTATCTGTTAAATATGACAGAAGTCATGTTAATTTCATATTGTTGTATTGGCCTATTGTGTGTGCAAGTAAGATTTTAAATCTGCTGATACTTACAGGTCTAAGTACGTGAACACGAGGGTAGAGTCGCTGCCCTAGTTGCTGCCTGTGTGGGCTCAAGTGGTCATTAGATGCCTGGCTGCTTCCTCCAGCTTCGCCTGGCATCACAAAAGGAGGTGCATCATAGCGCAAGCCTCCGCTGCTGTTAGCAGAGGACGATGTAGAGGACTTGGAAGGAGCGCCTCCTCTACGCTCTTTGTCACGTGACCGCAGACGTTGAATAAGATCTAGAATTGGGGTATAACACATGAGTACAATTTACGCTGCTGAAAGAATCTCGTTGCCATACTAGAGTTTTCAAAGACTTGAGCAGACACACAAACTTGACAGTGACACACAGCTTGATACCTTTGGCAGTGACATACAACATGTCAGAACCAGACAACAAGGGTGCGCGCTGTACATAAGCGTCGATAACTCCCGGTACGATGCAGAAAAGCTTTTCGTGGAAAACGACAACAACTACAAATGCGTCTGCTTGTTGCCATTGGTAGAGGCACAATTTTCACTTTGAAATAAGTAGGGCTGTGCGAATAGCAAATTTCTATTGCGAATAGTTTACCAATACTTCATCTGCACTGCGAATCAAATCCGAATAATTTCTTCAGACTGCAAATCGAATTCGAATAATCAGAAAAGGCCCGATTTGAATAATTTCGAATACCTCATGGTGAAACATTTTGTGGTGTTGTGCTCATTCAATGATGTTCTGCTCCAAATTTGTGAGCTTTTTCACCGAGCATAACATATTGTGAGAGAAGGGTCCCTCTGTGTTGTGTATGGTAGACAGCATTAGTGGGACGAACTGCATTGAGTCAACATGTTGCGGTCAACATGCAGTCAACATGTTCCATGCAGTTGCATTTCTATGTTGTCACATGTCATGTGGTCACCATGCATTTCTATGTTCACATTGTGAATTCCCTATACTTTTTTAGAAACTGCACATATTTCCGTGTGTTACTGAACATAACTCTGAAAGTTAGGAGTACATTTACTGGAACATGCAGTGCCCAGAGTACAGTGCTGACCATGAGCTCACAGAAATTGTAGACTTCAGTGACAGAATATGTGCCAGAAGCGTATACGAAGAGGGGAGTCAAGTCCTGTAGATCACATAAACAAAATACAGAAACCGACACTGAAGATTTTTGTTTAAGTTTAATTTGTACAAGCTTCCGCAAAAGCTTGCGAAAGCTTGTACAAATTAAACTTAAACAAAAATCTTCAGTGTCGGTTTCTGTATTTTGACAGAATATGTGTAAATAATGTAAAGCGGGCTTCACCTAACACTCAAGTGAAATGATGTGAAGCCGACTTGCAGAGTACAGCACCAAAAGAAGGGCAGTAATGTGGAGTGGGCTTCACCTAACTCTTGGATGTGATGAGGCAAAGCCCACCTGCAGAATGGTGACAGCAAAACCTTACTGCAGTACTATTTGAAAAATATTCGAAAATTTTGAATACTGAATATAGGTTCGCTCGTCTACCCAATGTTACACCCCCCCCCCTGAAAATAGGTTGTGAATAGCATCAGGTATTCGATTCATATTCGAAAACTTCGAATACTGAAAATAGGTTGCGAATAGCATCAGATATTCAATTCATATTCGAAATTTTCAGTACAGTCATCGACCGATTTTTCGGATATGCTCGATTATTCGGACTGGTTCGCGGAACGGCCGCGGGTCCCATAGAGTTGATGTATAAGAACTAGGGGTGTGCGAATCCAAATATTCTAAGTCTAATAGAATATCGAATCGAATAGGGGGGAAAAATTCAGAATACCGAATCGAACATCGGATATTCGTGCAAATTTCACACTAAAAGTTTCCATTTTGTAGCCCATGGCTTTAGTGTAATTTTTCTGGCATTAACTGTCACAAGGGAGACATGCGACTCTTCTGCTAAAAGCCCCTACTCTTTAATTTTACATGAGAGTGCTTCCTGCATGTCAGGTGAGCCTACACTTGCTGGAGTGGTTACCTTCATTTCAAAATTTTATGTCAGGCAGTAGCATGTTATATGGATGAGGCTGTAATTATTTCAGACAACCACAGGCCATTTGTGAAACAAAAGAATAGACGAGCTCAGAAAATCCCAGAGTGCTTAGCGCCGCTTTGAACTGTGGGAGTCTACTAATACGAAAGAAACGGGTGACCTCCAAACTGTTCCAATTTCTCCTTTACCGGTCCATTGTCCACAACGTGTCAAGGTCAGCGAA
This sequence comes from Ornithodoros turicata, assembly GCF_037126465.1. Lineage (NCBI taxonomy): Eukaryota > Metazoa > Arthropoda > Arachnida > Ixodida > Argasidae > Ornithodoros > Ornithodoros turicata. The sequence continues at coordinate 61,429,804 of NC_088203.1, forward strand.
AGCGAAATGTGAAGGATTATTCTTGGTTCCGCCGCTCAGCAAGCGCCTAGGATGCAATGCGTGTGCAAAGAGCACTGGGATTTTCTGAACTCGTCTATTGGCATCCTGCCTCAGCTTTGCCATGAACACCCTTTAGTTTCTTTGCTCTCACCCGAGGAAGTTGCGCTGCTGAAATTTTAGACGTAAGGGACATCTTTAAGACACCCGTCTTGTTTGTGGGCTATAGTCATTATTCAAGAGTTTTGAAGGGAACCTCACGGACATCAAATCAAACTCCCCTGTCAGCACCGCTAAACTGCATGTGGGAGGGGCGACACCCCTTCCACAGACGATGTCTACAAGGGGCGACACCCCTTCCACAGACGATGTCTACAAGGGGCGACACCCCTTCCACAGACGATGTCTACAAAACTAACTTTGGATAACGTTATCTTCAACTAAACACCGTCCGGCCTGTGTTGATCCTGCAGCAAAGGCAATTTCGTAAAGCAGGCTTCACCTCATGCACGGAAGCATCAGGTGAAGCCCACTTTCGAGTTGTGTGGTTCATATTCGTGGAATATTCGAATATTCGAAAAATCGAATAATTCGAGCGTTTGATATTCGATTCGAATTCGAGAACTCGAATATTTGCACACCTCTAATAAGAACGTCCAAAATTTCGGACGCCGTGCAGCCCCGTCGCTCGTTATTTTGGACTCTGTTTGCCCAATCAGCGAATTTCTGAATTGGGGTAACGGAAAATAATGGTATCATCCGAAATTCCTATCAAAAGAAATCAACCAACTAAAATATTGAGGCAAAGAAATAAGCTATGATTGTTCAGTTCCCATTCCTCTGAGTAGAAGAGATCTGTCGTAACGCTTTTGCGTCTTCGTTTTTGGGCAACAGCTTGATTCAAAAGGCCCAGCACGCTCTGTCCGCAGGCGAGCCGCGCGACAGCGCTGTAAAGTGAGCTTCACCTAAAGCACGCAAGCTTTAGGTGAAGCCGACTTGATCACTCTACAGTGACGAAATGTCGCTTCGGGAAATAGAACCTGATGTTATCAAGCAAAGCTGGAAGCGCGTTACGAAAGCATCGACAAATTTTTCCAGCCTACTAGTACTTGGTAAAGTTTATTTTGAAGCGAAATTCGTTTTTTCGGACTGCTCCATTAATTTGTACAAGCTTTCGCGTGGAGGTCCACGCTTCCTCAGGTACCTGAGGAAGCGTGGACCTCCACGTGAAAGCTTGTACAAATTAAACTTAAACAAAAATCTTCAGTGTCGGCTTCTGTATTTTGTTTATGTGATCTACAGGACTTGACTCCCCTCTTCGTATACGCAACTGCTCCATTACATAAATTATTCGGACTCTTGTGCGAAAAATCGGACGGCGACTGTATTTGCACAGCTCTATTGAAAACACTTGTTTTTTTTCTTCCTCCTTTTGTCCTTTTGTTCCCGTGTGCATCACTATAAAGGCAGCTCGCCACTGCCGCTGCCCCTTAAAGGGATAGTTTGCTCTCCAAGCATTGACTCATTATATTTTTGCTGCAGACTGTAGTGTATTTCGAACTTTATGTACTGCACACGTCCAGCAAGTTTTTCCCAGTTTCATTAGGAACTATCCCTTTGAGTTTAAAATGGAGCTCTGGCGTATGCAACTCAGGGGTCAACAATGAAAGGTTGCTTACCGGTACCCCACAACGAATGAAATAAGATGCATACACTCTGATGCATGCAAGCTGAACTGCTGAAACTGAACTGGCATGAAAAACGATCCGAAAACTGTCCGAACCGAAATCGGGACCGAACTTTTTTCCGTGCATCACCGCATGGTACCGAACTGCAAGCTGAAGTTCGGCTGAGGACTTCTGACCTTGGGACACGTCCTTTTCAACCATCCAGCTCAATGAGGTAATCCCTGTATTCATAGATATAGGAGTCGCACACAAGGCAACAGTCGACTCGATTGCTACATCATTGTTGCTATGGTTCTCCTTACAGCTGAATAGTGATTGGATGCTTGCCACTTTTTCGGTTGGCATCAGTTCCAATTTCGGAGCAGAAATGGCTTGGCTAGATCGAGCTGAATTCGGCCCGGAATTCTGTCCTCCAAAAAAAGTTTTGTCACGAATTTGATTCAGAAAGAATTCTGACACTTTTCAGGCCATGCGGTTCATGCTTTAGACTGCTTGAGTATGGGGAAAGAATTGTCATTCAAAACCTGTGCTAGAAATTAAATAACTCATGATTAAGGTCCTCTGTTTTCCGCGAAATTCGAAATTAATCGCGGAATCCTTCGTTTGAATTGTCGTCAGAATTTCACGAAATCCCTTATTTTTAGGGGTGTGTGGATATTGAAGTTCTCGAATTCGAATCGAATATCAATCACTTGAAGTTCTCGAATTCGAATCAAATATCAATCACTTGAGGTATTCGATTCGAGAATCGATTACCCAATATTAGGGTTTCCGGATATTCAACTATTTGCCTAATACGAACGACTCCTCTGGAAAGTGGGCTTCACCTGACGCTTCCCTGCATGAGGTGAAGCCTGCTTTACGAAATTGTACACACTGCAGGACAAACACTGACAAATTTTAGTTTAGCTTGAGCCCAAGTCTATTGTGCATACTTCACCTAAAGAAGGGGCAGCGTCCCTCCCGTGTGCAGATTAGCGGCGGCAGTGGGGAATTTTGATTGGATGTCTGGGAGGTTGCCTTCAAAAAGTTAAGACTCTTAAATAATGCCTACAACCCAGGAACAAAAAAGGGTGTCCCAGAGATGTAACTTCCCCAGGGCACGAATTGTAAACTCCTTCCTATTAAGTTCCTATAAACATTGTAGATGCTGAAGGATCTTTCAGTAGGTATAAAATGATTGCAGGCAACAGACCGCATCACAGGAGAACACAAGATAGCATGTATGTAATGTTGAGCCACAACAGTGCTCTGAATCTGCAATTTTATAAAATATTTTTTTGTTCCCACATTATCCGAAAATAAAGTGTTTCCTGTTTCAAGCAACCGTTGACTGCTCGCCGTGGAAAATCACGAAATTTACAAATCGGTGCCGTGGAATTTTGAATTTGCTGCAGCAGAAAACTGAGGGCCTTACAGTAGAACCTTGCTATAGTGAACCCGCATGTAGTGAAGAAACGGATGTAGTGAAGGGAAATCTCGGTCCCGATTTAATGCCCATAGACGCCCATGTATTTGCAATCCTTTTAAAGTGAAGACTTTTCTGGGCGAGAACCGGATGTAGTGAAGAAAAGTCGGCCGAAACTTCGAGATTTCCCCGAAAAGATGACTTGTTCTGCCATCGCGGTCGAAAACGGAACTCACATAGCGCCTCCATGTTCCGGAAGTTGGGCGGAGATCAATGACGTAGGATGAAAGGCGTGGTCATGAGTCATGACTAACCAGCCAGGCTGGCCATTTTGTTTTGTTTGGTGTTGTCAAAAGCACCGTGCATTGCGGTGCATTTTGAGCTTCGTAAGCGTGGCAATGCAATGCATGTCGAAGAGAAAGGTGCTCACTGTCATCGAAAGACAGCAGCTGCTTCACGACGTGGACGCCGGAACACTGAAGCGCAAGGATAAGGCGAAGAAGTTTGGAGTTTCAGAAGCGGCAGGGTCCGGCATAGTCAAGAAGCGGGCAACTGTCGAAGACGCTGTTGCAGGTGGGTGCAGTGCAAAGAGACAAAGAATGAGGGCATCCCCTTACGAGGACATTGATACGGCGCTGTTCAAGTGGTTTGGTCAAGCTCGCGCAATGAACTGCCATGTGTTACTGCACCACCTTAGTGCACCACTTCAGGTAGCACCAGTTCCAAATGTACTTGCTATCATATGTTTTCAAGTAAATAAAGTGTGTGTACAGTAAACCCCCGATAACTCGAAGTCGTAAAAACCGGGAAAAATTTCAAGATAAGCGGAGTTTCGAGTTAAGCGAACAACGAAAATTACGTTGCCACGATGTTACCACAATGCAATATGTTATGAAACGTAAAAAAAAAAGCGTTCCTACAGTAATAGGGCTCCTGAACAATTCCGCAGCCATTTATTTTTTAACATCATCTTAGACAGAATAACTCCGTAATAGCAACTGCTTAGCATTCGCGTCTGGGAACAAGAAAGAATCTTCAATGCAACGCATGAGACGCTCCTCCCGGCACGTCACTACCGTGGGCACTCTCGACCATTCCAGTATCACTCAGTTCTCCGCTACTGGAACATCGCCATCGTAAAGCGCATAGTGCTTGAAGATCAAATCCTCTAAGTCACTCTCCCCACAACATGCGAGGCGTATCACGTCGTTGCACAGTTCATCACAGTCACTGAACTAGTCTGCTGGCTCCGGTACGGCGGTGGAAGACCACAAACCCGCATGAACGAAACAGTTCACGATAATGGCTTCATGAACTTGCTGCCAGGCCTTTGATAAGTGCCACCTTCCGCTCCAAAGTCAGGAACTTCCACGTGCGTTGTTCAGCCATCACGCCGCGAAGAACGAAACGAAACGAGACACGAGACGCTCGGACGAATGCAGAGGAGGAGGAGGAGGATTGACGTTGGGTGGAAAGGGGAGTGCGGTCTGCCTGCCACAGCTAGCGGCGCGTGAGTCACTAGGACTGAAAGGCTTTGACCTTGACCTAGCCTGGGGGACCGAAGAATGCACGTCATCAGCCGTAGGTACGCTGACCTACCAGTGATGGAATTTCGAGATATCCGTACTCCGGCAAAAAAAAGCTTCGACTTAAAAGGGCCCAAATACATAAGAAGCATTGGGACAAGGATCGGGACGCAAAAAAACTTCGAGATAACCGATATTTCGAGATAAGCGAGTTCGAGTTAACGAGGGTTTACTGTATTCCATTACAACCAATATCTGCTGCTTACAGGCATTCTGTGGGTCATACATGCCAGAAAAAAGTGAACTACTGATATAGTGAAGACCTTGATATAGTGAAGATTTTTCATGGACCAGACGACTTCACTATAAAGGGGTTCTACTGTACTCATAATTGTTGGTCTGGCTCGTGGCTCAGCCAGCAATGAGATTGTAGTATTCGCCGCAAATTCCGAAATCTTGGGATTCTTTTTTCGAAAAAAATCCCAGGATATTGGGGCGTGAAAAACAGCTGGGATCCTGGGATTTAGGATATCCCAGATTCCAACACTAAGGACGACCTATCAACCATGCACGTGCAACGCATGTTCTCTGACACCAGGCGAGGGCTCAAGCCTTTTGCCGAGCTGTAAGGTGGGAGCTGAATGCCACACCCCTCCGAAACACAGAAAATATTCTATTCTGACCAGAATTTTTGCAAAAGAGGACCTAAAGCTTTCCTGAAACCAGGAAAACCTTACATGGTTTCGCTGTCGCACCTGGCCATACAAAAATATGCACTATATATGCATTTTCATTCGAAATATGCCGTAACATGCGAAACATGCATTTATATGCACCATAGAACCCTTCTAATCTGCTCCAAGCTGAGACCAAAAGCATATTTTTTTATCTTCCAGATACGAAAACCTATAAAGAAAAAAACCTGCACTCTACAGATTACATTAAAGTGACATGTGCAGCTCAGATTATGAAATAGCTTTGTAAACACAAATGTTGTTGCAAGTCCTACGGTGTTTTGTTGAAGGGCAGTGCTTACTGTATTGTAAGGAGCGGTGGTTGCCAGTGGCTGTAGCCTGGCACCCTTCCAGGCTTGGCAGCTTCTCTGGCGAAAGCACAGCTTCTGCAATTGCGGCATAAAACGAGCGAGCTACACCCGAGCCCTCTCCCGGTTCATCTTTGAAGGTGACCTTGACCCTGTTGATGGCCAGAGGAGGTGTACCACCACCAAGGCTGCGTCTGCTGTAGCTGCTGTACTGACTGTTGAGTTCCTTGAAGGTCTGCTGTAGCAGGGCATTACGGTCCCGTTCCATCTGCACATGCAAACTTACCATTAATATTACAGATAAAATTGCATAGATGCAGGCAAGTTCGTGGAGGAACTCCACAGTGAAAAGGCTGGTGCGTGAGCAAAAACACAGAGACAACAGACAACACGCAAAAACAGCTACAGTATCATTCACTCAATTTCATGTCTTACAAAAGCTTCACTTTGCGACCTTATGGGTCATTCCATGCCAAACGTCCCAGAGGTGACACTCGACCCTCATCAATTTTGTTATAAAAATTCATACGGATTCATTGCTTGGGGGAAAACCACTAAAACAAATGCTTTCGCTGCCATCGCAAAATAGTTGTCCCTAAGTGTCTGTTTAAAGTTGTGGGGTTAGCCTCTGACCACTCGTGCAGTCTACGCATAGCGCTGTCAAAATTATAGAGATATCGCAACTGGTTTCATGCCGTGGTAAGGAAGAAGTGTCCGTGTACCTATCTGAGGGTCGCAAATATTCTGGTTACTCGCCATATGTATCCTAAAGTGGGTGCAAAAAATGTTACGAGAAGCAAAGTTTTGCATTTTTTCTCAACTACATCACTAGAAGTAAAGAGATAAAACTATTTTTAACGTTGAGATAAGTATGGGTACTACAAGCCAAAAAAGTTTTGTTGAAAGGCTAAACACAATATTAGGAGAAAAACCTACGCGAAGATGCAACTTTGGCAAAAATACGGCAACTTTAACCTGAAATAACAAAAATGGTGCAGCGCAGAAAGAAGTACAGTGAAAGCTGGTATCATGTCCAAAGAACACGAGGAGCAAGCTTCAAATTAATATATTTTTTTGTAACGGAGAAAATAGTTTTTGAAATTTGGGGTCCTTCGCAGACAGCACATGCTACCATAACAATGCTCTCATGCTCTCGGCGGCAGCCCATGGAAGGTGCACAAGGGGCGCGATGCTCAACTATTAGTTATTCCGTACTGCGCAATAAGTGCATGTATGGGATTCGTTGAGATTCATCACGAGCTCTCGCATGATGAGCAGTCGTGTCGTTTCTGAGAAATCACAGCCTAGCGGAACAGTTTTAACGTGCCGCCATGTGGCATTTGGAGCGCGCCGACTCCAAATAATAACAATAACAAACGGTATCTTCAATTCAGCATCGGGCCCCAGGTCAGGGGCGGTGTCGCCTGCTATGAGCAGGCAGTATAATGTGATTGGTTCATCCACTCGGAAAAACTGTCGGAAAAGACTGCTTTCTTCTACGTAAGTGCAGCGCTGAGAGTGTATTTGCTTGTGTACGACGTAAACAACGAGAATTAACCGAGGCAGTTTACAAGCATGAACGACACACACACGTAAGCCTCCAACGGGCGACATCTTGTGTATAGTACGACGTAAACAACGAGAATTAGCTGAGGGAGGCTACTAACATGAACGACACAAACACATAAGCCTCCAATGGGCTCACTGGTTCAAAACAGTGGCAGGTGCCAGCCACGGACACTGCACTTTGGTACCTTCTCTTCAAGAAATTGTCCAGTCTCACTTACGAACTGTTGCAAAACCCAAACTGTTTTTACACTTTCGAGACTCCGGTGGGCCCAAGCGCAGAATCAACTATTTGAAGGACCAAGCTTGCTTTTGCTGCTAGGCGTTTTGCCGTTTCTCTCGTGCAGTCCCAGGGTACTATACCGGGGAAAGTTGCAAAGAAGTGTCAAGACTCAGGAACATTGTAAGTGAAACCAGGTCCATAAGGTCAAGGCAACCAAGTCAGAAGGTGCGCCCCATTTTGCACCTTCGATGTGGTGCCGTGGAGGGCATGAGATCGTATAGTGATGGCTGTGCGCGCTACCTGCGCTGTACCCGAACTTCACAAATTATTTTCTCTGCTATAAAAAAATATACTTTTTTAAAACTTACTCCTTGTGTTCCTTGGGCATGATACTTTCTTCCAGCTCTCACTGTACTTCTTTCCACGCTCCACCATTTTTGTTATTTACGGCTAAAGGTGCCGTATTTTCGCCAGAGTCGCATCTTCGCGTAATCTTTTCTCCCGTTATTGTGTTTAACACATCAACGATACTATTTTGGCTTGTAGTACCCATTCGTATCTCAAAGTTAAAAATAGTTTTGTCTCTCTGCTTCTAGCGATGACACCCGGAAAAAATGCGAACCTTTTCTTCTCGAATCATTTTTCGCAACCCCCTTTAGGATACATAATGCAAGTAGCCAGAATATTTGCGATCATCAGATAGGTAGACGAACAGTTCTTCCTTACCACGGCATGAAAACAGTTGCGATATCTCCATAATTTTGGCGGCGCCATGCGTATACCTACTGCAGGGGTGGTCAGAGGCTAACCCCGTAACTTTAAACAGATACTTAGGGACAACTATTTTGCGATGGCAGCTAAAACCTTTGTTTTAGTGGTTTTCTCCAAGTAATACATTCGTATGAATTTTTATAACAAAATCTACTAGGGCCAAGCGTCACCTCTGGGACGTTTGGCACGGAATGACCCTTATAGGATAGGAAGAAAACAAGAAAGACTTCTCTGACCGCAAGTCATGAGGAAATAAAGAGCTTGTAATCATTTCCTTCACTTTGGTGTCATTGCCTGGTTTGTTCACTGTTCGATTACAGTAATTTAAAACATTTTTTTTATATTGTATTCTATTACAGTATAAACCACAGGCATTAAATGGGACAGGTGAGAACATGCTGGCAGTGTACCTTTGGCAAAGTAAGGTCTCTCTGTTGCGAGTTCCTCAACTTTTCCATGTCTCTGCGGAAGCGCACTTCCTTTATGGGAAATCCTCCAAGTTCTGAGATGACAGAACCTGGCTCAGCGCCAACATCATCCACAAACACACGCCCAAAGAGCTCCAAAGTCAGTTGCCAGCGGCTGAGTAGTACCTCATGGGATACCCCTACCTGCTGCTGGTTTTGCGGGACTCCTCCAGTGCTACTCCTGCGAGGCAGAAAGTCATAAATAACTTTAAGTAACAGCAAAACAAGAGTTCACAATGATAACTGCAACTTGTTCCACCCCACAATGATTGGCCGCCATAACCATTCCCATGCCTATACCACCTGAAAACGGCCATGTTTTCTTCTGTCTGCTTCATGTTCACATTGCCATGTATGGGTGACATAGCCTGCAGACAAAGCGAAACTTGAGGGCCTGGAAGCAGCACCACCTATACATGGCAACGTGAGCATAAAGCACACAGAGGAATACATGGCGGTTTTCGGGTGATATAGGCATGGGTATAGGCATGGGTATAGGCCATAGGAAATGCATGGGGTGAGAATTTGCTTGGTTTCTAACTTTTTCTTCTACAAAATGATAGCAGTTGAAAAAAATATCAATGAAACCTCAGGCAAATGGCTATTCGTCTGCAAAGTTTGAGGAGCCAGAGACATTGTCTTCTATTTTTACTGCGTGACCGAAATGGGTAACCTTTGCTAAATTCACCCTGTGGATACTTGCCACAGTTTGAGGACTGTTTTTTGCGATCTTGCTTGCTTTTATTTCACAGTAGCCCAAATATTGAACTGTATATGTAAATTTTGACGGAATGTCTTTGATTACCACGAGGATTTTAATAAAATACCATTTATGAAAAACCGACTTTGCAAGGGCGGGGGCTCCAGGGTATACCCCCTTTAAATCCGGCACAGCCTTCAAAGTGTGTATTTCCCCATTCGGTCGCCAGACACACGAGTAACGGCAAACCTCCCCATTTAGTTTGCTTAAGGGGAGATGCGGCAATTAAAATGTCGAATTTTGTCAAAAAAGTCGGTTTTTCAAAGTATGTATTTTTGTGCTCCTCGCGCCTTCATTTATCATATCACAAAGTACTTCAGTCAAATTCAGACTAGGAATTGATTAAATACTAATTTTTGTAACCCGCACTCAGATGCGTATACGAAGAGGGGAGTCAAGTCCTGTAGATCACATAAACAAAATACAGAAGCCGACACTGAAGAGTTTTGTTTAAGTTTAATTTGTACAAGCTTTCGCGTGGAGGTCCACGCTTCCTCAGGTACGGTACCTGGTCGGTACCACCTTCCTCTGGTACCTGAGGAAGCGTGGACCTCCACGCGAAAGCTTGTACAAATTAAACTTAAACAAAAATCTTCAGTGTCGGCTTCTGTATTTTGTTTATGTAACCCGCACTCACAAAGAAGTGGATAGAAATTATGCTCAGAAGGCTCTTACTGTTTTGCCAACTGCGTGGTAACTTCCCCACCGATCGGCGCCATCTTGGTATCATTTGAAAGAGGCATAGAGTCCGACTCCCCGATGGCCGTAGTTTCGCACTTCTCCAACAGCAAATAAAAGAGCAGGGCGCGATCGATGAAAGCAAAACTCAGAAAGTGATTGGCTCCCGAGAGTCATGTGGCCCACACAGCTCTCGTATTAGCGGAGGCGGCGCACCACGTTCAAAACGCGCGCTTTCCTCGGTGTTCCATGCCGCGTCGGCTGTTCCGGGGAGTTTGTAAAGCACGATGACATTGATTTTACGTAATATTAGGCTCTCAAAAAGCTGTGTGACTAGAAAGGCTACTGTCCTGGTGGGGTTTGAAGAGCTGCTGTAGCAATTTGTGACAAATAGAGCAAATGAAACTTCGGAGCTGGTGTTTCCAGCTTTTCATTTGCATCTGATTGTCATCACGGCGAGCTTCACCATATCTGTACGATTGAAGATAGAGGCTTCCTGTCTGTTGCATGGAGTTCCAGACACATTAAGGAGTGCAATAAAGCTATTAGTTATTTATCTCGTACAGAAAATTTTGTAGAGCCCTTTCTGTCAACCAGTATATCTGTAGAAAAACCGGACAAGGGGTATTTAAACTTTGGCTAGCAATAAATGAGATGGGGGAAAAACTAACAGCTTTATTGCACAGGGCAGGCCCTTACTAATGTGTTGACATAAAGATATCATGAAATTTCAGCATAATTAATTGATCAATAAAGAGGCTCATTAGATATTATGTAGAGCTGAGCGAATAGCAAAATTTCCAGTGCGAATTGAATACGAATATTTTTGACACAGTGCGAATACATTTCGAATATTTATTTGCATGTGCGAATCGAGTTCGAATATTTACTGGTGGCAGTTCGAATATATTTCGAATAGCAAATTTTTGTAAAAAGTGTGACCAGCAGTGGATTGCTACTACTTAGGCGTCGGTTTTTCTGTCTGAATAATATTCAAAGAAAGACTCCCCTATCCCAGGCATCCAAACGCGCGTTATGTTGCTGGAATGAATTGCTTTAAGTGGCATGGTGCTGCAGTGCACACCCCTAGTTTGAAAACTTCCTTTGACAAGCAAAACTACTCGTACAAATATGTCCCTGTGTTACTGAAGACAGTTTCAGGGTCTGCTACCACGTTTATTGAGGACTGCAACATACATTATATGCTGGTAGCTACAATAGCATAGTAATGGATATAGTCACTTGTATGTTGGAGCTCTGTACTTACAAACGTAGGTAGGAACGCACTTGAGCATTACAAATTATCATGGAGAAAAGCTAGCTGCTGGACATGTTGTGGACTGAGTGAAGTTCCAAGGTATATCTAAACTGGTAGCGAAAACAAGCGAAAATACTAAATCAGACCCATCGGCAAGGCTACCATCATGAGACGCGAGCGATCCTGGGTGTTGACAGTAGAGGTACGATCGTAAACACAAAAACTTTAGAACGTGGGCATGGGGTGTGTGCGTACTAATAGGTTATTTATAATTTCAATGTAGAAAAAACGTTCTGTTGCCCCACTCGTGCACATATATGAAATCATCTACCACCCGAGTACGTTTCCGTATCCTGCTCCTTTGCGCATGTGTCACAGTGGGCGTGTTTATCCGTGCATCTGTGTATCCGTGCCGTGTGTCCGTGCATTGTAATGCGGAGTTCGTATACTTTTTGGGTTAAACAGGTAGTGACGTTGACATATCGGAGCTGTAGGCCAAGATTAACACGTGTGAACTGATGAATACAATGCATCCCCTGTTGCTGGCCCCGCGAAAAAAAATTTCATGGGACGAGCGGCCATGATAGCGTGAGTGTTAGCAGGAATCAGCTTTTTGTGTGATATCACGGTGATATCACGGTGAAGGGTGATATCACCCTTCTGTTTGGAGTTGTCAAGATATGTGATAACTATATCTATTTCGTATTGATATGTTTCATTAAACCTGATACGATTTATTTTTTCTGTGTCCTCGTCTGGTACTGTTGCACGGGTGAGGAAAAGAGAATACAACGCAAACGAAGTGCGCTAACGAAAACGTGCCATAGCCAATTATGCACTACTTATTATTCATACTGCTGATGTCACCTCTGACGCCATTTATTTACAAGCGTAGTAGTGCACGTAACGGATGGATGGCACTGACCGTCTCTATCATGGCGTCATTTTGAAGACACAGGAGCCTATGGGAGTTGCGCTACCTGTTTAGATATACCTTGGAAGTTCTTCAAGAATGAACGATGTTCCCAGACAGTGAGAACAGACGCTCACTTGATGCAGATGTGGCTGGCACTGCTAAATATTTTCTTGCTAGTTGTGGGTACCTGTGCTGACCGGTCCTGTATCACCATTCACAAGGGTTCTCATCACGGTTGAGGGGCTTCTCGCTGGTGTAGTTTGCCACCTCAGTATGTGGATCAAGTTCTGTGTCCTCTTGATGTCTTACAAGGACGTCAAAGCTGTGCCAGAAAGATGTGCTCTTCACTGGAGGGCCTTGGCTTTGGGACAGTAGTGTTGAAGTGGGCCCCTTCAAATTTCCCAGCTCGCTCATTACCAAGTTCCGTAACCACATCTCCATTGCAAGGTCTTCCTTGTATATAACAGACCTGTACCTTGGGTCTACAAACATAGCCATGCTAGCAGTCTCGTCCAGTTGGTAATCCGGAAATCGTGTCTTGAGACTTTTGATTAGGTTTTGAGCAAATGCACATTTTTCCTGTTCTGCAACACACTTCAGGTGTGCAAAAATACAATACAAGATAGGTATCTGAGAGGACAAGGTAGGATACAGGTCACCTTCAACAGTTCTTGTAGCCTCGGCTAAGGGTTCAAGGGCATCAACATACCCTTTCACTTGCTTCCACTCTAAGCTTGAGAGTTCATTCATTGGCATATCATGGGAAGCAAAGTCAACACTTATTGCTGCTCTAAGCTCAAGCAGACGGTGAAGCATTAGGTACTCGCTGCTCCATCTTGTTTCCACATCTTGCTTTAAATGCAGTGGCACACTGTTATTTTGTTTTTGATAGTCATCTAATCGTGCCCGCGCCTGTGTACTATGCTTGTAGTGGCCTACTATAGACGTTGCTTTCTTGCAGATCTCTTCAAATCCTACCGTGCTTTGCTTTGCATCACTGATCACTAGCTGCAGGCTGTGTGCCATGCATGACCTTTCATGCCAGGTCAGGTTCCTGATAGCAGCCTTCATGTTACGCACATTATCTGTAATGATATACACTGTGCATGTTTCAGCAGGAATGTCCCATTCTTTCACCAGTGCTTCTAGAGCTGCTGCAATTCTGCTTCCAGTGTGCTTCCCTGGGAAGTGAGACGTGTTCAGATGATAGCGCTTCATGGAGAATGCAGTAGTCAGGAAGTGGCAAGTCAGGCTGATGTAGACCTCATTTGCACGTGATGTCCACATGTTCGATGTGAAAGAGATGCTTCCTATGCCATCTTCGAAAGTTTTGTGCAGCTCCTCATGTACTTTCTTCCTGGTGCCTCTGTAAAGTGTCGGTATCGCGACCCGAGAAAGGGTTGTTCTCGAAGACAGTACGTATTCTGGGACTGCTTCATTCATTAGTTCACGGAAGCCCTGATCTTCCACAAGTCTGAACGGCTGTAGGTCGATTGCAATCATTCGCGCAATCTTACCGTCTAGTGCTTCCTTTCTTCGCGCCGGCAGTCGATCTTTGGTCTTCATAGTTTCAGTTATTTTTCGCTGAGTTGTGTGCTTGCACTCTTCGATCTCCTTCTCATAAGCCTTGAAGGTTGATTTGTACCGCTTTAAATGGTTTACAAGACCGGACGTTGCACGTCTTACAAGTTCCAGCTGTCTTGGAATAGTCAAAATATTTCCATATGGCACTCCTCCTTTTTGCCAATGGCTCACCCGACGCCTCCTGCTCTTGCATGAACAACGGAACGGTCGTGAAATCACGAAAGGCAGCAAGGCTTTCGCCACGGACACGCGAAACTACTACGCTGCTACTACCAGTTGTACGGGCCGACACTGCGAATCGAAACCGCGTAAAGATGGATCACGGCGTGATGATGATGATAGCCAGGACGAATGGCGATGCCAATGAGGCTGGTAGAGCTTTGCGCCTTACCAATAACGCAGTCGAGAAACCGCGTGACCATAGCTGCACAATGGCACTAATTTTGACAGAGAACTATTAGAAAAATATTCGAAACTTTCGAATAGATGAAATTCGGCGCGAATACTTTCGAATAGAGTAAACTATTCGAATCGTATTCGAAATTTCGAATATTCGCACAGCACTAATATTATGCTTATGCCTCTAACTCAATAAGTGAAAGAGAGATGCAGAAACTGATTGTTGCATTGAGATACTGATGCTGAAATACATAAGCACACCAGATGTGGTTAAGTCTTTTAACTATAAATAAGGAAGTTAGCTTTAATTGCAACATACCCCCTTAAGTGTGTCTACAGCACAGAGTTCCGCTGCACAGGTAGCGAAGACAAAGTGACGTCATCCTCGTATGAAGCTTCGCTACTGTTCGCCACGCCCACTTGAACGTCACGTACAATTGTGTTGTCCATCACGGGCTCTGTGACCAACATGCCGTTGTCAACGCCAATGTAGTTTTGTAACGTAGCATCGCAGACTACGTTCAATAATATGGCCGATTGCCAAAGGGACCGTCGTCAACAGTTTAAGCGTCATCATCGACGTCTCCCTTTGGCAGAACAAAGCCTGCTTTCAAAAAGCAATTTCTTAACATCGACCGGTGCACCTAAGCTCAACAGAACTTGCTTCGCGTGTTGCCAAAGCAAGAACTGACACGGTTCCGGGCGAAAACAAGGAAGACGCGACCCTGTGAAAGGGGCTGATTAAGGGTAGAATGACCAAAAGGTCAGCCTCCCAGTGTCCCCATTCTCTTCGTGCGCTGCCGTTCTGGGAAAACGTTAATGTCTGACAGCTGACGTCGCGCAAAAATCATCACAAGGTTACGCGCACGACACAGTGTCCAACATACGAGTACTCGGAACAGTGGTCTCCGTGACTGTACGTGGGTTGTTTCCTCATAGAAACAATATATATATTTTGACGGTAAAATCATAAACCATCGTTTTACGAGGGATATCGTTATCCGCGGGTTTTACTAATACCACTAACGGGTACCACTAACCTGGGAAGCAGTCAAATGTGTAGGAGACAGCCGCACTTTGATGTTTTTGAGACTACTGTGATTGGCATTTTGGATATAGTATTCCTGGCCTTTTCATCA
This sequence comes from Ornithodoros turicata, assembly GCF_037126465.1. Taxonomy (NCBI): domain Eukaryota; kingdom Metazoa; phylum Arthropoda; class Arachnida; order Ixodida; family Argasidae; genus Ornithodoros; species Ornithodoros turicata. The sequence continues at coordinate 61,445,226 of NC_088203.1, forward strand.
CTACCAACTTTGTTGCCATTATTCAGGCAAAAACAGATAAGGGAAAGAAAGAAAACGTGGACGATTTTTCCAATCAAAGCATGGCCGTTACATACCGTATTTGCATGATTCTATGCTATTAATTAGTTTTATAATTTGCATTATAATAATAAATCATTTTGTTTAATTCACGCACACTTTTTTTTCACAATTGGTGCTCAAAATTGCATGCACGTTACAATCGGAGGTGTGCTGTGAGAAAAACATGGTAACTCATTATGAGGCGGCCGATCGCATCAGCTCTGACATCGCGAGTCACGTGGCCCACTCCATGTGTTTTTTACAGACGCCCCGTCATGTGTGACGGATATTTGCGTGTGGTATTGCCGGTTTATGACTTGTTTGCGCAATGCAGAAAGGACGGCATTATCAAGCGCCGTTTAAGCGGAAGGTGGTTCTATCAGCAGAGCAAGATGGAAACCGAGCGGCATTGCGCGTCTTTGGCGTCCCGGAAACGTGTGTGCGACTGGAGAGAACAGAAGGAAAACATCTTTCGGCGGGACATCTGAAGAGGGCAACACTTGTTGAACTTATCGACTGGGTGCATGGGGCCTGGAAACCTCTCCCACTGTCGATGGTGGTCCATTCATTCAAGAAGTGCTGAATTTTGAACTCCATGGACGGCAGCAAGGACGATTATCTGTGGTCATAGTTGGTTGTGGTCCCACTGTGGTTGATAGTGACAAGGAACTTTTGGACAGTGAAGTCGAATGAAGAGTGTGTTGTATGTTTCTAGTCATAGAGTACTTCGTTCTAGTCATAAACACGTGTTTGGCCTCCTGTTTCATACCCGCGCGGTAGATTTGGCATCTAACCTTCTTTGGTGATTTTACTTGCTAAATTCACCTGCACGTTACAATCGGGGGCGCGTTAGAATCGCGTAAATACGGTATCCATAAGGCCCCGGGTTTTCCGCGATTCCGCGAAATTTCACGAAATCCGGAATCCATCGCGAAATCTTCCGTTTGGCACACAATTTCATGGAATCCCTTATTTTGCTCGAAATTTGGCGTGATGTGGACAGCTACTACATAGTAGCACCACTAGGACGTGCAGCGTCGCAGAAGTATTGCACGCTCCCGCGAAATCGCGTCAGATAAGAGCTTGTGCTGTGCACGCTCCCAACAGCTCCAAGGTACACAGACCCTTCAACATATTTAATCGTTTATTTTGTGCCAATGCATAATTTGCGCATCCCATATTTTTTAGTTTAGCACTAAGAATGACAAGAAAACAAAAAAATCGTGCAATTTGCGCACCCACGTTTTCGTGCGCGGATATCTGGCACGCACGTCTCGGCGACCGTGGCAATTGCTTTTCGCAACGCCGTCAGTGCTACCAAAGTTATACTGCAGTGCTTTTGTTTGATTTGCGCGCACTTTCGAGTGATAGTCCACTGACGCGATGGACGATACTGTCACTCCAACTACGAAACGTGGAAAGAAACGCTGGACAAACCTTACAGCACAACATGATAAAGTTTGCGAACATAGCGTGCTTTCGGTAGTCAAGGCGTCTTCCAGCAACGTCTCGACGTATTTTACCGGTATATGAGCGGTAGTGGACCGCCAATTTGCGTCCCGACTGTCGGCGGTTGCGTGGTATTTGGGTGTTTCTTTCACGCTTGCGCAATGCAGTGATAACGTCGTTATCGCCTCTACCGAGAGCCTATATAACCCGCATACTAAAATTTTGAAATTTAGCGTCGTTTGAATATCGTAATGAATGTTCCCGCACAATTTGCGCACCCGTAAATTTTCTGACTTTTTTAGGGAGAAAAAGTGCGCAAATTATGCTAGTAAATACGGTAATTGGGTTTTTGGAACGGAATTGGGGTGCTCGCTCCGAATTTAGCGTCTATTCCGATCAAGTAATTGTCAATTCCTATAAACTTTGCAGATGCCGAAATATTTTTAAGCAGGTATAAAATGACTGTAGCCGACAACGGCATTCACTGTCAGATGAGAACACAAGATATCATGTAATGCTGAATTTTATAAAATATTTTTTGTACCCCCATTATCCAAGAAAATAGTGTTTCCCGCTTCAAGCAGCCATCGACTCCTTGCCGCGGAAAATCGCGGAATTTACAAGGCTGTGCCACGGAATTTTGAATTTGCCGCAGCAGAAAACCAGGGGCCTTAGTATTCCATCAGCGTTCGTCTCCACAGGCTATGCGACCACTTGGCGCCTTTGCCAACCTCAGAGTCTGCTTTCTCTGCTCCGAAACTTTACTGCACGGTCCCTATTCTCCAGGCGCAATGCGAAAGAGAGAGACTACAAAAGAGGCTGGAAGAAACTATATTCGATTTACAGCCAGTTAGTTTTGACTACTTCCGGTAGTTGCTGGGCTACATAGCATAACGCTCAAGTGCGCCAATCTACTGTGCGGAGAGGCCGCATTCCATAATGAAGTCCTCCAGAACATCGATTGTGTAAGATGTAGTAGAACATGTAATGAATGGCACAATGTCCACACCTTCATCAGATGTCTCGTTATAAGTAGAGCCTAAAGTTTTAGGGCTTAATTCGATTCTTCCCCGAATTGAAGGTTGCCTCTTTAGGGTGAAACCCAATTTTTACCTGGCAAATTGCCCTCACTGAGACGTCTCTAAGAATGCACACTAACTTGTTTGTCAGCAAATGTAGTTACATCACCGTTTGTACCACACCAGTACAGTTAGTTTGAGTAACTGAGCCCAATTTCAGCCCGAATTTAGCGTACTGGAAGTTTTTTCACCCAAATTTGCATGAATTTAGAGCACAAGTTTATTTACCCAACTTTTACCACCCCAATTTAGAAAAAAATATTTCGCGAAAACATCAGGCTCTAGTTATAAGCAATTTCGCCTGTTAGAAACTCGCGAACAATGGCATCATTGGCCGCCGCTTTGGTAACACATCGCTGTTTATTCTCACGTAGTCCCCCAAAGATGTCTCGTCACCCACTGAGCTTGAGTTCGCTGCCTATTTCTACTGCATCAGGTTTCACTGTCAATAAACCCATTGTCTTCCTCTATCACTCATTTGAGATCAGGCGCATCATCGTCTCCACCGGGCACTGGCAGAACCAAACCTGCTTTCAGGAACCAGTTCCCGATAGGCATCTTACACACCTTGTACCATGCTGTGTAGAGAAACTGTACTACAATCAGTGGTGTTACTTTGAAATTAGGAACTTCGTCTTCCCCTTGGTGTTGAACATGCATTCAATGCCACGCCGCACGTCTTTCTGGATTCTCTTGCGTTTCGCACTTGTCCCATCACCAGCAACTTTGGTTTCTCGCTAGCCTTCAGAATCGTTGGAACTGCCGACTGGGAAAGGCTGTACTTCTGGTCGATGGATGTCACCTTCCTTCCGCAATGATGTTTGTCGATGATTACAAGCTTGATATCAAAGGGCGCGTTGTTAACGTCACTCTTGTGTCGTTTTTCGTCTTGGTCGTCATGACAATGGAGCAGTCAAGTGGAACGCGTCATCTGCGCCCAAAGTTGTGTTGGTCGCAACTTTATGCCAGTCACGTCGTAACCATATGGCTAAGGCCCTCTGTTTTCTGCTGTGGCAAATTCAAAATTCCGCGGCACTGACTTGTAAATTCCGCGATTTTCGGTGGCGAGCAGTCAACAGCTGCATGAAATGGAAGACACTTTATTTTCTTGGATAATGTGGGAAGAAAAAATGTTATAAAATTACAGATTCAAAGCACCGCTGTGGCTCAGCATTACATACATGATACCTTGTGTTCTCATCTGATGCAGTCTGTCGCCTGAAATCAATTTATACCTGCTGAAAGATCTTTCAGCATCTACAGAGTTCATAGGAACTTTATAGGAAGGAGTTTACAATACGTGCCCTGGGGAAGTTGCATTTTTAGTACACTACTTTTTGTTCTTGGGCTGTAGCCATTATTTAAAAGTCTTAACTTCTTGAAGGCAAACTCCCAGATATCAAATCAAAATCCCCCACTGCTACCGCTAAACTGCATACGGGAGGTACGCCGCCCCTTCCTCAGGTGAAGTATACACAATAAACTTGGGCTAATGTTATCCTAAGCTAAACTACAATCTGTCTGTTTTGTCCTACAGCATAAACAATTTCGTAAAGCAGGTTTCAATTTTGTAGGGGCGGCTTCACCTCATGCAGGAAAGCGTCAGGTGAAGCCCACTTTCGGGAGGTGTCGTTCGTATTCGGCGAATAGTCAAATTATCCGGAAACCTGAATATTGGGTATTTCGATTCGCGAATCGGATACTTCAAGTGACTGATATTAGATTCGAATTTGAGAACTCTAATATCCACACACCCTTAAAAATAAATGATTCCGTGAAACTCTGTGCCAAACGAAGGATTCTGCGTTTAATTCCGAATTCCACGAAATTTCGTGGAAACATGGAATCGCGGAAAACGAAGGGCCTTACATATGGCCGCGTGCGCGCGCGAGAGAGAGAGAGAGAGAGAGAGAGAGAGACGAAAGAATTCTCATCTTTAGACTCCAGCTTAGACACAGCAAGCAAACATGGTGGGTCCCCATGGTCTCTTTGCTGCCGTAGGTATAAGCGAGTGTGTGGTGTTCAGTGAATTTCGTGGACCTCGCCTAGTGTTGTGCTGTGCAGTGCAGGAAGTGCTTTAAAAAAACTTGTTATAAGGATCCAAACTTGAAGAAAGTGATCTGTTTGTTTAGTTCATGCGCAGAAGTTGTTTGAGCCAGCTTAGAGCGCAGCATCTTGTGCGAAGATAGGTGCAGTGATCAAATACGGATTTCAGTACCCAACATGTACGACAAACTTTGTTCCCCCACTAAGAATAAATATGGCACTGTACGCACATCATTGCTGTGTTGGCAGACAGTTGCGTGTCGCCACCCAAACACGCGTCGATAGATTACCCGTGGCGGAGCCGCGTGCTGATGGACAATGCAGTCCAGATTGTGAGAACGGTGATGACTACAGCATTGGATGACGAGCAATCAACGAGGTCGTCGATCTCAAAAGGTGCGGTGCCCCACGTTATATCGGTGGTTATGTTATGAAAAGCTTTTGACACACAGCTGTGTCAATTTAGTGCAAGATAAAACGCTTTCATGCTCACAACAAACGCACACGTTCAGCAACGTTCTACTTCGTTTACGCGAACCCAAGCGGCAATTTCTCGAAAGCTCGTTTTTAACGATTGGATTTTGCATTCCCGTCAATATCATTATAAACGAGCTCGACTGTAAAAGGCCAACTTCACGTGTTAGAGACGTGTGTTTTCAGTTGACTAGCATTTGTCGTGAATGGCGAGAAAACACAGAAGTCTCTTATCGCTTTCTGCTCAATGACAAAGCAGCCGCTGTCCCTGAGGCTGTGAAAAGTGTGCAAACTTCCACAGGCGAGCAGACGCCACCTTTCATTCCAAGTGACACGCCCAACTAAAGCCTATAATTACCTCACAGGGGGTGCAGCAGAAGATCCCCCATGAGAAGATGCATAGTTGCTCTCCACCCTTTGTGGTGCTGTAATTGTTGATGTTACCGTAACTTCTGCAGCTGGACTTGGGGCACCTGAATAGCCCTGGTTCTCAGGAACCTGCTAAAGAAAGGACATGGAAACAAAATGTTAACAAAACGGCACTATTGATAATTGCAGGGAAACAAATGACACATATCCATAAAGAAAACACTAGGAATGTGCAACGCAGGATGAAATAACTGTAGGGTCTGAGATTTCCGGGCAATATTTTTTTGCAAAATTCGGGGGGGGGGGGGGTAAAAATCGGGTGGAAAACATCAGCATCAAATTAAAAGGTCTATGACAATTCAAGCCTGCATTGAGTGGAAAAGTACTAATCCAAATCTGCATTACTACTAAAGTACTACTTCGCTTAATGTGACGCTGCTACAAGTGTTTGTGTGAGAAGTTCTTTCGTTTTCGTTTCCGCGTCGAAGTAGGAAAAATGAGCATCCGAATTCTGTTACATTCGGCAATTCATCGGCAGCTCTGCTTACTTTGGCTCCTGACTCCTTTCTTTTCAGAACTATTTAAGTTGTTAGTAAGTTGCTGGGCACTGGGCATTGTTTTTTTTTTTTGGCCACGGGCCTGTACAGCCATCCTGAACTGGCTCCCTCAGAAGAGATCCCTCATAAAACAGACCATATATTGCGTATTAATGAGGCTTCCCTACTTTTCTGCCTCTGAGCTTGTTGTATTGGCGAACTGCTATAATTGTGACAATGCTGCTGCAGCATGGCCGCTCAACCACTGATCGGCACTCACGATTCGCTGCACATCGCCACAGCACTTGACTGTGATTTTCCCAGACTTCAGCTTATTTTTGACAAATTCCCCGACAATCACCTGACTTTTCTAGTCACACGAAAATTTCCTGACAATTCCCGGTTTTCCAGGTTGGTAGGCACCCTGATAAGTAGGGGTGTGCGAATATTCGAAATACTCGATATTCGTACCGAATAACGGTACCGCGCTATTCATATTCGAACCGAATAACATTTCATCGAGTAATCGAATATATTCGAAATTCCGCAAGCTGGCTTCAACTCATGCCTCTCAGCATTTGGCGAAGCCTACTTTACAATTCTGCGCCTCAAATATACCCTGCAAGGTGGCTTCACCTCATGCTTCTGAGGGTTAGGTGAAGCTTACTTTACAGTTTTGCGTGTGCAGACTTGACGATATCCTGCAAATTGGCTTCGCCTCATGTCTCCGAGCATCAGGCGAAGCCTAGTTTACACTTCTGCCAGTGCCACGGGGTTGCAGGCATGGTTTAAAAGTGCGATTTGAGGGTTCACTGAAAATTGCCACTTTTGAAAAATATTTTAGCAAATGTTGGCACGGATATTTAAGTGAGTTTAATTACAGCGAACTCTCGATAACTCAAACACCCACTATCCACTATCTTAGTTTGACTTAAGGGGAGTTTTGACTTATCAAACCTGCCTTAAGTTTTGTTGCAAACTGCTCTCAAAACTGTTGCACTGGCCAGTAAGATTGATTAATCAATTGCCTTATAGCGTGAACTTTATTTTCACCATTCCGTTGATCACAAAATACATTTAATGCCAATCAGTGCTGGATGTGGCAATGCCTTCACAGCTCTGGAAGTAATCTGGGATTTTCTTTTGCTTTGTGTACATAACTCTGCTTACAAAGCCCTGAACCCTTTGTAGGGACTGCAAAATTTCCCCACTTTCATCCTCTAACTCCACATAGTTTTGCAGAACATCAAGGGCAGAACAAACTTCCTGCACTGAGGGTTTTTTTCTTTCATACTCTAGTGGCTCAGGCATCTGCTCTTCATCCTGAGCAAAACAAACTTCGTCAAATAGGTCATCAAGGGATTCCTCAGCACACACATCCAAATGATCATCTGAGGTTACATAATGACTGAAGTCCATGTCCAGGAGTCCCTTGGCACGAAACTGGTCACTAAGCTCTGGTTCTGAAGTTGATTCATCTTCATGTACCACGTCTGCTTCAAGGAAACCTGCTTTCTTAAAGCAGTTGCTGATGGTTTGAGGTTCAACAGCTGCCCAAGAAGCTGTTAGCATGTGTATAGCTCCTAGGACATCAATTTGGTAGCTTTTTCCAGCATCCATTGACACCAGTATCCTCGAAAGTAGCCTATTTCGGTAATGGTACTTCAGGTTTTTTATAACTCCTTGGTCCATTGGTTGTGACAAGCAAGTTGTGTTGGGGGGGAAAAAGCATAGCGTGACAGACCTAAGTTCTTCCACAGCAAAATGACTGGAGCAATTGTCAACAATCAATGCAATCTTTCTGCCCTTCGCTGAGTACACACGATCAAGTTTCCTTAGCCACTTTTCGAAGATTAGCTTTGTGACCCACGCATTCTTGTTGGCCTCGTAATCAGCAGGAAGGGAACGTATCCCACGGAAGCATCTAGGGTTGGCGGATTTCCCTACAATTAGAAGCCGAAGCTTTTCGGTACCAGTCATGTTCGACCCCACTAGGACCGTGAGTCTTTCCTTGCTCAGCTTTCCTCCCTTGCACGGATCATCTTTGAAGGCAATGGTCTTACTAGGCAGCATTTTATAGAACAACCCAGTTTCATCTGCATTAAATATATCATCTGGCTTGAACTTTCGAAGCAAGTGCTGTAGCCCTGTGGCCACCCAGTCTTCAACCACATTCATATCAACTGACTTGGCCTCTCCAGAAACTGTTCGAACTGTCAATCCATGTCTTGCCTTAAATCCTGCCAGCCAGCCTTCACTGCATTTGAAATCGCTGATTCCAAGCCTTAAGGCGAGCACCGTTGCCTTTTCTTTGATAACCGGGCCGCCAATTGGGATGTTCTTGCTGCGTGCAACTCCTATCCAATGTACAAGAGCTTCTTCCAACTTTGGGTTCTTTCCCATTCGAAGCCTTTTTCTAGTTCTTGGGCATGATCCACTGCTGGCGCTCAACAAAATCTTCGACTTTTTCGACAGAATTGTCGATAGCGTGCTCTTCGGTATCCCAAATTCCGAAGCAATCTGTCCTTTTGATTTCTCACCTGCTTCAACGGCTTTTATGACCACACACTTCTTTGCAAGTGTGAGGGTCTTCAGCTTCCGTTGCTTTAACGTAGAAAGTGACATGCTGCCCAAAACAACACCAGCACGCACAGAAAACGCGCGTTCCTGATCTCCAACTTTCCGCGTCTCGCGTCTCCCTCAGCGCGGCTGGGCGGCCGTCACGTGACCTGGTTTGACACCGGCTTTGGATAGGATTGCGTTGGCAACGAGTCGATCCACTTGTCCCCTTCAGTTAATATGGTGGCTGTATTCGTGTTTTTGACGGGTTTTGCAGAAATTTCGAGTTATGAGTATGAAAGATGTTCCTTGGGATGAAATAAACATTCGGGATAGCCGATATTTCGAGTTATGCGATTTCGACTTAAGAAGGTACTTTTTACATTACGGATATACTGCAGGTACATGGGACATCGTGGGGTGTTCGCCTTAAGCCTAAATTTCTACTTAAGCAGTGTTTGACTTAACGAAAGTTCACTGTATTTTGAGCTTTGGCTGGATCAGCTATGACACCATAGAAAGAAGGATTTAATCCCACAGCCAGCTACTTTATGTCTGGAATTACAATTTTCAGGACAATTCTAGCACAAACGTATTCATCAATGAAATATGTGCATATAGTTCGCAGTCTGTTTCACAAACTACAACTGAGCCAGGTTTCAATGCAAACTTTTGCTTACTATTCAGCAATAAGCACACATTTTTGTGTGTTATTCGACATTATTCGATTCGCTACTATTCGAAGCTTTTACTATTCGATTCGTATTCGATTCGAACCCAAAAATCACTATTCGCACAGCCCTACTGATAAGTAACTATCTGATTTCGTGTTCCTGTCAATATGATTGTAAACGTGCTCAACTGTACACAACATACAAAGAAGCTACTCACAGCTTGAGCTCGATGAGATCCTGCCAAGACAATAACGCTAGACTTTGCTGGTGCAGAGCACTCCTGTTGCGGTGCATTGCGAGGGAGCACAGCTGCCTTGCCCAGGGGAGTAAGAGCTACTTGAGGCTGCTGGGCCCCATTCAAGGAAAGACCAAGATGAGGAGGAACAGAAGAACTCCATCCTCCATCTGTTGAGACACCTACAGAAGGAGTGCTTAAAATGAATCTCGGTGGGCATAAACATAGAGAGGTGAATGCTAGAACATTGTTAAAAAGACAAAACCCTCAGTGCAGGGAAAGACGAGGATGATACACAAAAAAAGACCAGGACGCAGCACTGAACTGCCAACCGAAGAATTTAGTCTTTCAATTATTAGTCATTAATTAGTATTAGTCATTAATATAGTCATTCAAGTAGTCAACCATCTTTCCCTGCACTAAAGACTATCTTTTCAACTATGAGTTACCAACCAGCCCAAGTTTTAACCCTTTTTCATGTTAGAACATTGTGTTATGGATATTGCCAGAAACAGTTTGAAGCAAGGATGCTTCCTAATTTTAAAATGTTATACAGTGAACTCTTGACAACTCAAACACCCACTATCCACTTCCTTAGTTTGACTTAGGGGGAGCTTTGTCTTATCGAATCTGCCTCAAGTTTTGTTGAAAATTGACCAAAAAAATGTTGCACTGGCCAGTAAGATTAATTAATTGCCTTACAGTGTAAACTTTATTTTCAAGCTTCAATTGATCACAAAATACATTTAATGCAAATCAGTGCTGGTTGTGGCCACCCAGTCTTCAACTACATTCACATAAACTGACTTGGTCTCTCCAGAAACTGTTCGAACTGTCAATCCATGTCGTGCCTTAAATCCTGCCAACCAGCCTTCGCTGCACTTGAAATCGCCGATTCCAAGCCTTAAGGCGAGCATCGTTGCCTTTTTTTGGTGACAGGGCCGCCAATTGGGATGTTCTTGCTGCGTGCAACTCCTATCCAATGTACAGGAGCTTCTTCCAACTTTGGGTTCTTTCCCATTCAAAGCCATTTTCTATTTCTTGGCCATGACCATGATTCAATGCTGGCGCTCAACAAGATCTTAGACTTTTTTTACAGAATTGTTGATAGCATGCTTTTCGGTATCCCAAACTCCGAAGCAATCTGTCATTTTGATTTCTCAATTTCTTAAACGGCTTTTACGACTTCACACATCTTTGCAAGTGCGAGGGTCTTCACTGTCATGTGGTTTGTCAGCGCCTCCTAGTCTGCTTACGGAAAGAAAAAGTTCTCCTCGAGACTGAAACGGACACTGGCCGCATATGCGCTTCACATGTTGTATCGGCGCTAGTCAGGGACAATGGAATGTGACACGGATGAAATTGACAGCAGCAGTACAGAGACTGCTCATCAAAAACGGCGGAGTATTTTGTGGGATTTCTTCGAACAAACATCGTCAGGTGAGGTGAAAAGCACGGCCTACAAGGCAACTTTAGAAACACTGAAAGGAACCACTACGTCTCTGCTCAATCATCTGGAATGGCATCCTGCTGCCTACAAGTTGTATGAAGCGAAACTCGCATTTGTGGATGAAATAAAACCCAAAAAAGACTGGGACAAAGCAGAAGTCTCTGAGCTCCCACATGAAACCAAAACCGAAACTGAAGGCCATTGATGCCCGTGCGAAACTGCTGAGCAAGAAAATTGCACTGTTCATTGCCAAAGGCCTTAATTCGTACTCCGCTGTTGAAGAACGTGGGTTTCTGGACAAAACTGGGACTGCTGCACCGGAATATGTCGTTCCGAGCAGGACTACATTTTCACGCGCTGTTGTCCTAGACTCGTACAGAGAAGGAATGCAACGGGTCAAGTCCGAGCTACGCAGCTGTTTCACAGGCGGCACGGAGTGCTATTTCATTACAACTGATAGTTGAACTTTGTGCAGAAGTGACAGTTCTGTGTCCGTAATGTGCCACATGTTGGACACAAATTTCACTGCCCGCAACTACACTTTGGCATGCCACACCCCACGGACACGCCGCTGGTAAATTACACGTTTTTCTGCAAAGCGTCTGTGCAGAATGAACCTTCCAGAAGACCTGCTAGTTTTTGTGCTCACAGATAATGCACGAAACTTCATCGCAGTAAGTCGTGGACCGGGATCCCTTGCTTTGCCCACACACTAGAATGTGTGGGCAAAAACACAGCTGACACACAGCTGTGTCAATTTAGTGCAAGATAAAATGGTTTCGTGCTCACAACAAACGCACATGTTCAGCAGCGTTCTACGTCGTTTACGCAAACCCGAGCGGCAACTTCTCGAAAGTTCGTTTTTAACGATACTCTGATTGCAATGCAGCTCTACATGCAGCTCTACATGAAGCAATGCAGCTCTACATTGAAGATGCTAAAGGGGGGAACATCTGGATTTAATCAAATTCACGCATGAGCAAGGTCAGTGGTTGGATACTACAAGCGCAGCTCCCAAGCACGATCGCATTTGCGGAAAATACAAACAAACATGGGATGTGCACTGCTGGAACTAATCCAAAGACAACAAAATGACAACACTGACAACTTCAGCAGCAATTAATGGTGCCAAATGTAGTCAGTGACTGATGTGCTAAAGTGCATCGATGAGGCAACTAGAGAAGCCTGCACTGATAGCAGTCCTACTCTCTCACTTGTCATTCCTCCGGTTCACTGCATGCCCTCACTGCTATCAAAAAGGCCCAAGAAGGTGGCACAGCATGATTTGCGTCAAACCTCCTTCATAGCATGAAAACAAGGTTTATAGACGTAAAAATGAATGACACTTTTGCACTTGCAACACTGACAGACCCACGATTCAAGAATGTCTGCTATAACTCAGACAGAGAAGCAGTGGGCTCGGAAACTCTTGGAGCAGCAGTGCCCTCTACATCATCTGCTGTGTGGAGTGTCTTTGGAGAATTGGGATCTCCTCAGGTGTTTCCCCTCCAATGACCCAAAGGCTGCCAACACTGGAAGTGGAGGAATACCTTCGTTGCCCTGTCTCGCCACACTCAGAAAATCCACTACTCTGGTGGCAGTCTCACGGAAAAGCAAGGTTTCCCGCAATAGTTATCGTAGCACAGCTATGCTTGGCCATTCCTGCAACTCAAGTGCCATGTAAAAAGACAGGCAATCTTTGTTGCCTGAACATGCTGAACAGTTGGTGTTCCTGCATGAAAACCTGAAGTAATAAAGCCTATGCCTAACCAGTTCTTAATGCATTAAGATTCAAATTTAGGAAGCACCATTAGGCTGCTGTGGCACTACATTTGTGGACTTGTTGATACAGGCAAAATAAGAAATTATTTTCGTGAATTATTCAAAAATATCTGAATTTGATTCAATTCAATTCGATTCGACAGTGGCACTATGAGATTCGTATTTGACTTGGTCCTGAAAACCATTATTCGCACACCTCTAGAATACAGCATTAACATTACTTAAAATTAGGTACTGTATTTCACTTCTTTCGTGTTAATGGCAAATGAATTGTTGTAAAATTTATTATGAGAATAATGCATCTATAGCAGAAACAAAACGCATGTACGAAAGCTGCTGCCCAGCAAATGAGAGCAGCACGTATACAACTTCACCCAATTACGCATTATAATAATAAACTAAGTAGAGCTCTTCGATGGCAATCATAACTTTCTTTACTTAAAATCTTCAGGAACTCAACAATTGGCACTGTTCCCCATTTTTTTCTTTTTCATAACGACCTGAGGCATGAAACTGTGCAGGCTTCTCCATGGGCAGTGTTACATGGCATTCACCATTTCCATTCTGTTGCAAGACTTCACTGTATGGGTAACAAAATTAGTGGATCTGTCCGGAAAATCACTTTGCTAGGCCAGTATATTCATTATAAAGGAATTTGTTATAAATGTTGAGATGCACATTAGCCCTATTGGAGCCTGGCAAAAAAAAGGAATGCTATAACGACTTTTCCACTACAGAAGTCATTGTTTTAAAGGAGTTTGACCGTATTGAAGATCATAATAAACAGACTTGACTGCACCTGATTTTACCGTTTTATGGCTGACGTAGCAGATTTAATTTGTAACGTGATCTTGAAAAAATATATAAAACATAAAAACACAACGGTTCCCACTGAATTTTGGAACAAAAATTCAAGGGTTTTTCAAGGACCTTTGAGGTTCAGACATCCTCTTGTCTGGGATGTAAAACAGTTTATGATCAGGGCTTCAATACTTTACAAAAATAAGCTACAGGTATCACATGAGAACACATGGGGACTGCACAATATCAGCCCACAGATGTGACTGACAACTACTGAAGTTTAAAGATCATAGTACAGAAAGAAAAATTTATTAATAGAATAAAGGATGCCATTCATTTCTTACTGCTGATTCCTATTGCAAAGAGTGCTAACTCCTGTGGTTTCGAAGCCACCATTCCGACTCTGGAAAAGCATTATTTGCACAAACAGCTCCACGAGAACAAGAAAAAGATGCATAATCAAGGGTTTTCAAGGACTGTAAAAAAAAAAAAAAGAAAGCAGGTTTTCCAGATCTTGAAAATGGCATTCAAGGGTTTCAGGGACCAGTGGGAAGAATGGTATGCATGCTCAAGTGGCACAATGCTGTTGGAGGACTACAGCAAGAACAACTTCTGCACTCAGACACACTCAAGCATGCAGCAGACCTTATTGTAGCATATTATTAGTTGCTTACTGGCAAAGTTGTAGCATAGCATTGCAGGTAATGAAATCTACATCATAAATTCATAATATGACTACAACAGGAGCCATGGCATACTACTGTGTTCTTTGGTTAGACTACTTCTATAATACTGTTGGGCCTCTCAGGTGCACATTTAAAGAAGCTTGTACAGCATGAATTTGCTGCAAATCCTGTTCAATCAAGTTACCTTTACAACTTTTTCTCTTTTGGCAGTCTCCTGAATTTTGCTGTTACGGAGTTTGACTCTAGAAATGGTTAAGAGTGCAAGACATTTACTTTGTTGTGTTGAACGGACAGCACCAAAAAGGTCCTGCCTTGTCGCTGATGGTGTGAGTAGTTGGGGTCGATCAGCAAGGGGCAAAGCCTCTGACAAGGGTGTTGCAAAGGGGTCTGGCGGAGGACACCCAAGGCAAAGGGTGGAGTCTGAACGTTGGAAGAAGGGATGTCGTCGACCACCCCTCAGAGACCCACTTGCGAGGCCCTCTTCATCACCACAGCAATATCCTTCTGATTCACCAGACGGACCGTTTGTAGATGTCTGTACTGCGGAACCAACGGCTGAGTCCTCTTCTGGATCATCATTTTCAGCATAATCCTGCAAAACATAATTGCAGATTTTGGGGAAAAAAAGATTTTGGTACTAAACAAGCAATACTTGGTAAGGGTAGGTCGCAACCCTTTTCTACACAACTTTCCGTATCCCGCAGGTCCCATAACCCGTACTATACTGGGATGCGCAGCACAACCTTATGGCATGCCGACAGCTTCCTGATGAGACTGTTCCTCATGAAACTTATCATGTGTGTGTGTGCTTCACCAGCACTTAGAATGCAAACGCAGGTTTTCAGTGTTCATGAAGGGTTTTCGAAGTCCAAGTTTTTACAGTTTTCAGTTTGCCTCACGAGAACACACATATTTTTCATTGCAAAAATAATTTGACCGTACATGTTACCACAACATGGTACTGAAACCAAAAAATCAAATTTTTTCGCGAATCTCGGCGCCGGGTGTCCATAAGCCAATACACAGATGCATATTCCTTAATAGCCCCTTTTCAAGTGCATGCCCTAGGGCATTTTTCTAAGGATAAGCAGCACAGAACAGTGACGATGTCAGTTTACCAGGGCTTAATTGTTACTCTTAGAAGCCTTCAATCTATGACCTGATACACATACCAAATTCGATTCCATATTCGAAAATTTCAATATTCGCACACCTCTACTTTTGTTCTTTCTACAATTATGCCCGTGATCGCTCATACCTTTCAGCACGCACAGTTCACGGAAGGTAACCGTATGCTTACGATCTGCAGGTGAGCATATGGTGCTCTAGAATAATGATCCATCATAGCAAAACCCCAGGACAAGGGACAAGGAGAGATATACACACCTCCTTATCTCATCCTTTGCTATCATCAGTACTTATCACCAGCACACTTGCTACCTAACCATCCTTTCACTGAAAATAATGACACACAACATGTACGTGTCAGCCGCACAAGAGAGCATGTATGGGTGCATTCACCTGTGCTCATTTCATTGCCAAACCTTTTTGTTTACTCCACATTCCACATGAGAATATAGCTGTGAATCATATACTCTGTCAGAAGTTTTAATGCTTGTTTATCGTCTATGCACAGTAAAGGGAAAGTACTAATGCCGTAACAGTGTAGATGAAGGATTCCTACCTCTGCATACCAGGAGTCGAGCAAAAGGAAGCCTTCGGGTCCACCACCTCTCTCAGCTTGAGGTACCTCAGAGTTTTCGGATGAAGCTCCAGAACGCATAAAGTAGATGAGGGCATCAAACACGTAGGCCACATGCTTCAAGGCAGCCACATCCATGACAGGAAGGGAGTCAAAGTGCTCATTACTGTGGGCACGCATTAAGGACAAAGCGTAGGACAGGAAATCTCTGCGGGCAGATACAGTCTCTGAGCCTAGCAAAAGAAGAGCAAATAGTTGGAGCTGAGAGTCTGGGAATCAAGCCTCTCATTGTTAAAACATGAGATTACCCGACCTGCTGCTCCATCTTCTATGAAAGATGCTGGAGCACACCATCATGTTCATAATGTTTCCACACAAGGTTATGAATAGGGCCAGAAGTTTTCGGGTTTAACCCTATTTCTCCCCGTTTGTACCCCCGAATGCAATTATCAGACTTCGGGTTAAACCCGATATTTGCGCCCCGGCGATGTCAGTAAAACCCGAGAAACTGGCCAAACGTAGAACATAGAGGAGGGCGCAAGCTAACCGGCCAGTCTCAATCCGTGTCGAGCGGAGCGACGAGTGAATCCAATCCAACATCTGATTTGCGCGTGCGCACCAAGCGGTGGGCTTTCTGCATTCTCCCTGGTTGTGGATGCGTCATGCGTTCGTGTCAGACGCTTTCGGTCACACTTATCACACGAACTTCGTTCAGTTTCGCAACGTGCACCTTTGTGTGACGCTTATGCTTGGGATCAAAGCCTGCTGTCCTGACGGGCAGACCAAAGAAGACAGCCCACGACTGGGCGAGGGAGTACTCAGATCTTGAGGTTAAGAAGGCGGCGCGCCTGGACGCTTTTCAGCACTTCGGTGAAACACCTGCAGAATTCACGTTGGTCTGCAAGTACTGCTGCCTGGAGATTTCGCCAGATCCAGCAAAAAAGCCTTATGATCGCATCAGAAAGCACGTGGCGTCGGCACGGCATGGTAAATTGAAAGCGGACTTCGAGAAGACTTCGAGTCAGTACTTAAAAGAAGACATCCCAACAAATGATGGCCTGGGCATCATGGAATACTGGGTAAAGAACACAAAGTACCCTAATCTGAGGTCAGCAGCTCTGAGCTTACTGTGTACCCCCAATGGGAGTTGTGACGTTGAGCGCACCTTCAGCCAGCTGCGTTACGTTCAGAGGCCCGACCGTTCGTCAATGGGAGCAGAGACATTGAGGATGGCAATGATGCTGTATGTTAACAAAGGATGGTAACTACAGATGACATCATATTAACAATTGTACCTTCATTCCTTTGAATTTTTAAAACATTTTGAGAGAGTACATGTGTTACCATGTCATAGCTGTGTTGTAAGGTTTTGCTGTTGTATTAGAGGCATTGAAGTGATGCATTTAAGAAAGAATTCCTTTTCTGGTTGCGCACTACATATTAATAGCATAGGAATCCTGCCACTGTACCGGTATAAAATAAAGCTTTTGGACTGGAAAACACATCCTGCTGTCAGTCACCTGAATTTGCATGAATTTGGCCATCCAATATATAGCACCTGATTTTTACACCCCGAATTGAGAAAAAAGTATTTCCCAAAACCTTTTCATTCTAATATAAGACCCGATTTCTCCCTGCACCACAATGCACTAGCTCAGTGCAAAGAATTTCACCCGATATTTGCAGGAATTTAGGGTATAAACGTATTTCCCCGATTTTTACTCCCCGAATCTGAAAAAGAGTAAAACCCGAAAACTTCTGGCCCTAGTTATGAAGTAATAATAATAATAATTCGGGGCTTCACGTCACGAGACAACTGCAGTCGTGAGCGACGCCACAGTGGTCTGTGGATTAATTTTGCCCACCTGAGGGTTCTTTAAGGGTGGTGTCCGCGAGGAATCCGAATTTCTACAGCTAATGTGCTTGGAGATGCCTTTCAAGAAGGAAACACCAAGTTTCACAAAAATTTGTTCGTCTTTTTTCATAAAACGTCAGAAACATCGAATTCGAAACCAGCTGCCTACTTCCGGTTGACACGGCCCTTCCTTGCTTCGCCTCTTCCGGTGACATAACTGGCATTGCCGGTGAGATTCCCAATCACTCAGCTGATGGCGTCGACAGGCTGGTTTGAATCCGATACTACCACTAGGCTACTACTACTAGGCATGAATGCAGGTGCTTCTAGCGACTGTTCGGCAGCAGATTGTGAGTCAGAAGACCACATTTTGTGACAGAGAACCTGCCTTCGTAACTGACTCCAGTGACGTCGGCCCACACACTGTTGCCCGAGTTCAGCCGGGAGCGCGCAAAATCCGATTAAATTCATTTTCTAACGTTTCCGACAAACGGTGGAGTGAATTTAATCGAAACGAAATATTCCGGATACCTGTATTTCGGGCACCCACTATTCCGATAGCACCTTCAGTTGAACTGTGTTTTTTGTCCGGACACCACACTTAACGTCCCTCGTGGAAGACGGCATGTCAGAGCAACTTATACCCTTCCACCAAGTTACCACCGTCCTCGGTCAGGTTTGAACCCGTGATCTTGGGATCAGCAGGCACACACGCTACCGCCTGAGCCACCGAGGGCGGCCAGATTACAAAGGGAAAAGAGAGAACAACATTCAAGTGTCTATGTTGTGAAAACACTTTCAGTGGTTCTTGATGTGTGTGTTGTTTTCTGTGCTCCTACAAAAACAACTGAGCATCAGTTGACTAACTAATTTAGACAAGAATTTTAGCTATGAATCAGCGAGAATGAGGCTCCCCCCTTAAGGCTCACGCAGATGGTGTGTGTTCCGACATGTGCATTCTGACATGTTACATGTCACGCACAGCATAAAATTTCACACACAGAATTTGTTTCCTGTATGTGAAACAGAGCGTCAATAGGGTTATGAATTTCATGCCGCACATAAGAGTGGCGCATGCGCAGTAGCCAGTCACGCAGTGCCTCATATTTTACGCAACAGTGTGGTTTGCTCTGTGTATTCAGGTTCCGCATATCATATGGTCTCTTTTCACAAAGTGTTTGACGGAATGAAATGCGTGCCATGCGGGTCGGCCTTTACTATCGACACAGTGTGCCGCCTGCAGGCACAGGCCACGTGGGGATGTAGGCAATGTACTCTCATATGGAAAAGGAAAACAAGCAAGCAAGCAAGCAAGCATCATGCTGGCAGCCTATTTTCTGTTCGCAGAAGACTAGGAAGATGATAAGATCAAAACATTAAGAGGGGACTTGAACTCTACATCTGGTTTGTATTTTTCATCTTGAAAACTAAGAGTGCTTCACATGACATTATCATGTGCTAACTGATTCAATTACGTATATTTGTGTGCCAACTCTTGCGCTGCAAGAAATTCTGTAATACCTATGCTATTCTGCTCCACACCACATGGAAGTTGTGACAGGGACGAAAAAAACTGCACATTAAACGTTATTATGCCTCTGCACATTAAGGTTTGTGATACTGAGCATTGAGACACTACTAACTACCGTATTCCCCTGCATCAGCCCAGCAAGCTGCATACAATCAAGGGGGAGACCAGCATGCCGCAAAACCCCATATTTTGTGACACGCTGTAAGATCTGAGGCAAATTTTCTTCGGTGATAACTAATAAAGTAGCAGGCACCACAGAATCTTCCTTCCAAAGAGGAATATCCCCAGGAATGGCTGTGTGTGACTCATGCCAACACATTGGTACGTCACTGATTAAGGTTGATAGCCGCAGTGACATTTCCGTCTTTGAAGTTAAGTGCTAGCGCAAGAAGCAATGAAGATGGACACACAGCTAATGTGACAATCGACGACGTCAGCATCAGGAACACTGGCTATAGATGGTGAGCAAACATGCGAGAAACATCAGGGGCGATCTCACACCTGAAGTTACTCTATCGAATTCAAGCTCAACGTTCTGAAAAGTCGGAGGCAACATCAGTGGTGCTGCAAGGGCGTTTGGAATTCCTCGTCAATCCGCCATTTCATAAAATGTTAATGGAGCATGCGCAAGACAGTGGCATATTCCATCAGGACTTCTGCGAAACTGTTTGGTTGTGATTCGTCGTCTGCCATTTGTGTCCACATGGCATCTGGTAGCATATTTTTGCCGTGAGAGGCAACATTTCACTAACTTATGGAGCAGAAGACTTTTCAATAAAGATGGTAGTAGCATGTTCCCTCTAATGAAAAAGAAAAAAGAAGTCTTTCGATGGGAAAAAAATGGACCTAGAATTTTGAGGCATGCCGCTGAAGACCCGCTTTTGGAAACCTCAAAGCTGGACTCCCTCCACTTTTGCGGCATGCTGGCTGAGGCGGGCGAATACGGTAAGACTACTCTAAGACTAAGCTTAGTCTTAACTGACCCAAAGGCTACAAAAAATATTGCTTATCAGAAGTGCAATACCTCACTTGCATGCCACAAGCAAGGCTAGAGCAAGATGTCGCACAGTTTTGTGCTCCGTTCTTGCAGTGCCTCGTAGCTTGTGTGCATTTCAACAGTCACACTAATGGAGGTTCTCGCATGCCCATCTGAATGGCAAGGTGTGTGTGAGCCATATCGGCATTCAGTGTGAAAAAATAAAGTTGTTGTTTATGCTTCGTTCCAATGCATGTGCACTGCGATGCAGCCCCTGCATATGATAGTGGTTTGTGTGGCATTTACTAATCCTCCCTCTCCATTGTGTGCTTGGATGTCAGTATCCTGCAGTGTGAGGAGGTGGAGGGGTGATGATGAGGGTGATGATGAAGGATGAAGAGGGCAGGCTAACAATATACTGGGACGACAGTGCATCCGAACACTAGAGAGCCAAGTCACCAAGACTCAGTGACGGAGGGTGAGGAGGCTAGTTACAACAGGTATAGGAGCGGTGGGTGGCGGGACTACATACGCTCACATCAGCTCCACAAGAGATCAGAATGTAGGAAGCATGTGAGTTCAACGTTAAGAATTTCACTGACATAGCGTGTTAACCTAGCAAGCACAACAATGGCACAGCATAACCATCTTAAGCTGTGAATATTGCCTGCAGAGGTCTCGGATGTCACTTCTGGACATATAGAAACAAAAGTAATTGTTGCCGCAAAAGACACCAGCTCTGAAAGGGATGTATCCAACATAACAGAGCTCGATGCTCAACCTCTTACCAGGACATGAAGAACAAAAGCCTTCAATGAAGCAGGTACTGCAGCGTTCACAGCTCATATGTAGGGCCTGACTTTTTAGGGTTAAACCCGTATCCGCCCGATATTTACCCCCCGAACGAAATCTGTAAAATTCGGGTTTAACCCGAATCTACCCGAAAACATCCGGGTCGCGTGGCACACTCATAAGCTTGCATTAAAATAAGGTTTGATAACATTGCTTATCATTAGTTCCATGTTAAGACAAATTTTTATTAAACGAAAAAAAAAGCACCCTAATACACCCGAATTCCTGACGACAGAATATGCCGTAACAGGATTTAACCCGAATGCACCCGAATTTTCGAATGAAAAATATCACCCGATATTTACCCCCCGAATTTGGCCAAAAATAAAACCCGAAAAAGTCAGGCCCTACTCATATGTAGGCATTGCAAGCACACAAATATAACTACCCTTGCAATTTTACTCCTTAGTAAAAAGGTATTGTTTTCTGCTTCAGACACTATATCTGTGTGCCAACAACCATCAGTTGCTTCCATAAGAAGTGGAGCAGCTAGGTTCTCAATACAAGGACCTCTAGTCTTGTGGTAGTGGCAACAATTTCCTTATCCTTTTGTAGTTGATGATTTCCTTTTGCTTGTGTGTGTGATTACCCGCAAGCAATACCTGTTACTTTCTTCGAGAGGCATTTCATTCTAAACCGGCATTTCATCACTGTTGCGTAGCATGTAATTACTTTTGGTACCATTTGTGGGGAAACATACAACACTACTTCTCAAGAAATGTGCTAGGAAGACATGCAACAGGAATGGTTACATCATCCTTGTTTCAGCATTCTATCTGAACTTTCTTCTTCTGAACGTTCTTCTAGAACTTTAGGAATCATACAGTTGGATGACAGAACATTGTTCTCTCCTTATATGTGAAACCTAATTATGTCTGTGGCTCACCTCTCAGGTTAGCACACCTCTGGTGCCTCCAACTGGACAACTGGCCAGGCAAGGTAGAAACAACTGCGGAGGACAAGGGGACATCATTCAGAAACAACACTGCCTCATGCGGTCACACATCCCGATGGACTTAGGACTACTGAAGCTCACAAAAATCAACCTAGCTACGCTTAAACGCTGTGCATACACATCAAAATTTCTAAAATCAAATTGAATAATGACATATTTAAACTGCAGGTTGAGCAGATCAGCGGTACTTCAAAATGCATGAGCAATGCCCCAAATGGGTGCTGAACGATTAAGTGCATCACACAATTTGTATCTTACTTGCATAAAGCTTCATGGGCAAAGGCAAACACTGCATGCATACTGTATAAGCGTTTCTTTTTTTTTTTTGCATGTAATTGTTTTTCTCGTTTTTCGTGTGTGCTCCCAAAATCGCGAATTTAAGTTCCCACGAACATGACAACCGATATGACGCTCAGAACGGAGAAGGAAATTTGCAAGTTAGGCAGGTAAGAACAACAGTAGCGGATAAGTACCTATTTAATACAGGATATTTCACATGTAGTTTGTATGCATGTTAAATCACACTGACAAATTATTGTGCAGACCTGCATACTACGGTGATAAATTCTAACTTTTTCAAATCCAGATCGCATCACAGCTGGACACAGCTTGAGTGAAGTATACACTTCCATTTGCTACGAAGCATGCAGCAGCTTCAGGATACTAGCTCGCAAGTCCAGCTTTGTTGGAGACGGGCCTGGACTCTCCATCAAGCTTTGGACGACACTCGCGTACCGGCGCAGTATACGAAGCAAAGCAGAACCTATGGCCTCACAACGGGAACCAGAAGGGTAACCGTCCGAGGCTATTTAGAGGTCGAAGCTATTTGGCTAGTGTCCTTGTGGAGAGAGTTTATTTATTTATTTATTTTCATTTAAATTCCGCGTTAGCGCCGCGAAGCAACTGTGGCTATGCCTTGTGGAGAGAGTAGCGTTCGACCTACGAGAGTCTTCTTCCCACTTTGGACCATAATAGATTGTACACCGTTCACAGTATCACAACTGATCTGACGGGATTGCAAATTTAAGTGCCCACGAAATACTTTTTGCGCCAGTGGCCGATCAAAACGCGAATACATTTTCCATGTGGAAAAAAAAACTTATACAGTATGGCCTCGGAACCCATCACATTGGTGTTGTGCAAATGCGAAAAACATATGTGCACACGTGTGTTACAATCTCAGGTTTATCGATGCAAACGTATTTTAGCACTCGCGTAAAAGTGCTTTAATGAAATGCACACCAACTTTCAGAAGGGCTGCTGGTAAAGAATTGATTTTAAGCTTCTGTTTGCAAAAATTTGCACTAAATTCAACCAAACACTGCTTTGTAGTGGCAATAAATGAAGTGTAAACGCTTGAGCAGCATTGTCGGAGATTCTAAGGGGTGGCACATGCAAGTCAAGAGAGTTCCATGGGCGAGTTTTCCCATCTAGCATGCTACTTTATATGAGGTGATCTAGTATTTCAGCAGCGCAATGGGTAAATTGTTTCTTTATCTCTTTCATTCTGTGTTAGCACCGCGAAGCAACTGTGGCTACGAGCGGCAGTGATGGCTAGTGGTTAACTACATGTCGTTAAACCTCTGCATAGTAGTTGAAAAGTAGTTAGAAACTACCTCTGGGAATGTAATTATTGTAAGTTAAACTACATTTTCCTGTAGTTAACTACAGTAGTTAGGTTACTGTGGGCTAAAACTAATTAGCATTTTATGACTTTGTCTCCAATCTGCTACATAGCTCTCCCTGTGACTGTGAAAAAGTAAACACGATACATGGCATGCTGGCATAATTTTTTGTCTTAGACACACATGTGCATATTTTATGTTCATCCGGGTACACGGCGAATCACAGCAAAAGGGTCAGAGTCTCCTTTCCTCGCAGCGGAAAGGGGTCCCTTTCCTGTTCCGACGATGCTCACTAACAGATATCAAAACCACCGGCTGTGAATCACCGCACAGAACTTGTCGAGCACATGCTAAAAACAGGTCATTCTTTTGACTTTCACAATGCAAAGACCGTGGCACACGAGCATAGATGGGGGGTAAGAAAATTTTTGGAATCTTGGCACATTCACCGTAATGATAACGCATGTAACAGTCACAAAGGGCCACTACCTGATTGCTACAAGGTCATGACTAAGCTATAGGTAGAACTCGGATGGCGTACTGTTTCTTGTTTCATTCTGATGATGATGCCCGAACAGGCATCGAAACGTCATATTACATTTTGTTTCATTGTTACGTCAAGCCAGTGTGTGTAAGTTTTCCTGATGCTCACTAACGACGGACAGAAGATGCGAAGACGGGCGCTAACGCGACTTCGAAACGTCCTGTTGTGCTAGTGGAAATTTATTTTAGCAAAGTGGACGTTTGGGTTTGTTGGCACTCCATAACTAGACTGTTAATTAAAGCACTTAAGCTGGACCACTTCGAAATGTCCCGTTATACTAGAAATGTATGTTAGCAAGGTGGGCGTTTGGGCTTGTTGGTACTGTATAACTAGACTACGGTACATAGATTTCCGATAGATAACCAGACTTTCGTTCTTTGGCTACGTTGGAGTGCTCTCTGGTAGTGCGCACTCAGCACGTTGATGGCGTGCACGCTTCCTTTTTTAGCTGGGGAAAGGTCTACGTGAGCCATACATACTGCTGGAGAGAGTTGCGATTGCTGATTCTCGACACGGTCTACAAATTTCTAATTTACACTTCGGGTCTAATGTCAATAAAGAGAAACTTGCAACGTAATCATATGAGGCAATAAAAATGTCTGGATAATTAAACGTAAAAAAAGAAGAAAAAACAGGCGACTAAAACACAGGGCTCAGAATGCTATCCAGCAGTTCTGCTTCACGTAGAGCACATCGTCCTGTTTAAACCGTCGAAGTACTTTAAGCTGGACACAGCGCACAATGCCAAGGTAGTTAAACTATTGGGGCTATGATGTAGTTACACTAGTACAATTTCAGGGGGTAGTTAGTAGTTGTAGTTACTGCCCATCTCTGATGAGCGACATACAGATGTGGACTGGACAGATGGATAGAGGACAGCAAGGAGGAGTGGGAAACAGGGGGCAGTGCACAAGTTGTGACGTCAGGTTCATGTCTGCATCCACATCAGGATATCCGGATGAAATTTCTTCAATATGACTTTTACTTGATACCTTAAATGGGTTGTGACACTTTGGCTTATGTCCCATAGATAAACGTAAAAGTAATGTGAACCGGGCTCCAAGCCTTGTAGCAAAAGGGAGTAGCAAAATAAATAGAAAATTAGCGCTGCAAACACAAAAACTTATCTGGATCATGGCAGCCATTTATGCCAGAGGTGGTAGCAGGAGCAGTCACGTGCTTATGAGAGCCAATAGGACTTGCTGAAGCTCCCTCTGATATGAGAGCTCAACACCAATAAGTTTAAGGGCTTCTATCTTGCCAGCAATGACACACAGAAAACAAATTTATTTTTATTTTTCGCAATATTCTGTCACGCAGTATGCAGTAGTATGTGCGTGATGTCATGAACCCAATGGCGTATCCAGGGAACACGGCACCCATCGCAAGCACTGAAACTGCATCCCTGCTAAAGCATCTAACACCCATCTCCAATGTAACGTTACCATATTATCAAGCAAGAAATACGAGTCAAGGTTGTTAATGTTGCAATTAACAGTTTTTCTGACTTAAAAATAAATCTGGAACACAGCTCAAAATAAATAATTGCACTACAAGAAAATTATAACTTAAGCTTCCTTGCTTTCACTGCGGCAAATTGGTATGTGGCATGATCAGCGAATTGCCTCTCTTTCTCCACTTGGCAAAGGAAGGTCGCAGAACCTGTCCTGACCCACACAGGCTCTCAAGCACAAAAGTATTACTTTGTTTCAGCTTGCAGAATCCCCTGATCTGCCCACAGAACAGATCATAAGCCTTACCACCGCTGTCTCTATTTGATGCCATTATGTAAGTGGGTCTGCGACACCACTCAAGTGGCACCCAGACAAGCCAGACTTCCCATACCTTAGGTACACCTCCGCATGAACCACACATGTCAAAGTGTCACAACCCCTTTAATGTTAAAACTCAATTGCTCAGTGTTCGGTGGTGGAAACGCGTGAGCATGTTGCATTGAGGTCAAGGAGGTGAGGATCTGCCATACCATATATAAAAGGGGGTGGATTGCTCTTTCTTGTTCGGCCGGTCCTTTATGTAAGCCCCTGCACTGCTCTTCTACAGTTCTTTGACATACTTGGTGCCCTTTATCCAACAGCAACACCCTGTTCCTAATGAGCAGTTACAATCTCCCAACAATACTGAAAGTCCAAAAGAAATAGAAAAGAACTGCAACTCTAAACATCTCAAGATGAGGGGACACTACTCTTTTGGGGCAATTATGGATAGCGTGGGCAAAATTGGTGATAACTAATAAGCGGATTCACAAGTATGCATAGTTTCCGCTTTAGTTCGCATGTGTTCAAGTTATCAAATACGTAATACTATTTGCTACAGCACAGTACAAATTGGTCAACGGCATGGAAGTTGCAGAAAAGTTGGCTAGAATCAAAAAGGGACTATATTAACTGTACTGAATAGAGACACGACACATCTGCAGAGAGAACCAACCCTCCTATTCCCCTATAAATTCATTTATGAGGGATCAATCCATGTAGTATTAGAAAAATTTACTGGTAAAATATTTTGCTCGCAGTGACATGACCATACTCTCTGCTGCAGTAGCACTTAATAAATCTACATGCCATAATGGATTAGTGGCTCAAATTAATATACAAAAAGTTAGAAATCCTTCACTTTGTAAGTGCCGAGAGATGAATGTTCACGACAATGCATAGCAAAGCAGATTAGGATTTGACATTAAGACTTGCAAGCACACAGATTCCCTGACACGATTTCCAGGCGAATTAAAAGAAAATTGTACCTTCTGTTTAAGTGCTACAGAAATAATATGGAAACAATTCTGATTGTGATACACTGTCATAAAACATTACTTTTGTTTCTTCATTATACAGGGTGTTTCACAAAAAATGAGCCAACGTCTAAAAAAAAGGTTCATCGCACACCAAAAAGGTGGACTGCATAGTGTTACCAGTGGTGTGAGGATACTCCAAATATTTTTGTTTTGTAATGAATTAATTAAGTGAAATTAATTTGTCAGTATTTAATTATAATAATTAAAGCCAAAATGTCAAAGAGAAAGTTGTAGCGGGCGATACAACAACACGAAACTCATTGATTGCAACTTTGTACCTCTAACGGATCCTTTTTTTTTCCCGGCTCCAAAGACTAACTTTCGGGTTTGCAAAAAACAACACGGGACCTGTCGCAGACCTGTCGTAAGTATTTCTCACACACAAAAGGGGTTCTGGGAGGATGTGTATCAACACGAAGAACATCGCTAACCACGTGAACTGGCGTCGAGGGGGGACATCATTTGTGGGGGATTTATTTGTGTTGGCACAACGGGGGTGGCCCTTCTTGTAAGACAGCATACTGAGGGACGAAGCTGCGGGGGGTGGAAAAACACGGTGAAACAGGCTGTGTACAGCCATATTTTTCAAGCTGTGTCAATTGACACCGTCAAGGCTTAAACGATTAAACAATCTTCATGCAGTTTCTTCTTTCTAGACTGTCTTGTACACACACAAATAATCCCTAGCAGTGCATGTCTAGGATTCATAACAAAAAACGTAAAAGTGGGTGTAACAAATGTAAAATGCATCTGCATAAAATCGATTTGGGCCATCTGATAGTAGCCATTGTGAAGGTAAACCTCGATACCATAAGCATCATTAGCTTTTTCCTTGAGACAGCTTAAAACATCATAATGTAAAAGTAAAGTAAAACATTTGTACATCGCCCGAGTCCTGTTGCATCTTCATGTGCACCTGAACACAGGAATGCCAACTTGCTTCAACTACAAGCGCTGCAGTTACTCACTACAGGACATTAGTCTCATCATGACAGGATTACTTTGACAGGGTGTCTACCAAATTGCTGCCTTCAAATTCCCTGACTTTTCCAGGTTTTCACTGACTATTTCAAGCAAATTCCCTAACGAAAACAGAGGGGAACTTGGTGCCTGCTGCTAGGTTTTGATACAGATCCCTCATAATAAACAGAGCATTTAGTAAGTATTATTGAGGCTGCCCTACTTTTCTGCCTCTGAGCTTGTCGTATTGGTGAACTGCTACTTGCGGCAATGTTGTTGCGGTGTGGCCGCTCAACTGCTATTCAGCACTCGCGATTCGCTGCACATCGCCTCTCACTTGTCTGCGATTTTCCCTGACTTGAGCTGCTTTTTGGCAAATTCCCTGACAATCCCCTGACTTTCCCAGTTGCATCAAAACTCACTGACAATTCCCGGTTTTCCAGGTTCTGCAGGTTGGCAGACACCCCGTTTAACATCTGATTCATGCAAGGTATTCGTGCCCTGTCGTATAACGTGATAGCATAGGGAAGAGTTCAGCTGAATAGATCCTGACAGGACTACAAAATCAGGTGAGATCAAATTAATCAAAAAACCGAACTAATGAAATGGCAGGAAAACATCCCAACGAGAAGTCAATTTCATTTTCGAAAGTAGCCCATGACTGTTAGTTTGTGCCTGAGCTTAGAGGAATACTCTGGCATCTAAAAGCATAGCATGGAGGGCGGTCATATGGTTAAATGGCCTTTTTACATCGTCCTCGTAACAAAAGTTATGATCACTAGTCCCCATGATACAATAAAGGCTCAGCTGCTCTACAGCAAAAGTGTTCTGCTCTACCCTTTACCTGGGCTATTAATATTGAGTGCATATGTTTGCCATCCCTTCATTATTCTGTGTTTTGTACTGTGCTCTTCGTTCTTATGATGTCTGTCAAATGGCATGGGTGTAGTCTGTTGAGGCACACTATGCATTTTTTGAAGCCATCGTTCTTCTGTTTATTCCGCACGAAATCCAGGACAGAACTTCAACTGCGTATGACAAGTTATTCAATATCAAAGGAGAAATGTCAGACCAGAAAAGTCTATTTTTCGTTGTAACAGGAAGTCCGATCACTCCATGACATTTAATTTAACAAATTTAACAAAGCACGTCAGCACCAATTAGAAGGATTGTAAATGTTACTGGCCAGTGACACTGCACAGCTCAGTACAGCTGGGGTGCGCCCACAAATGCACCACGTCCTGTCCATAGCAGACAAGTTTTCCATGGCAAATGAAAAAGCATTCTCTCTCTATGATCACGGTGGCCTGTCTCTCCTATATTTGAGAGCCCTTCATCACAGTATACATTTATAGCACACTTGTAAATTAAATAGCACTCGAGTCATAGGTCAATATTTTGCAAAATATTCCACACGGTTGCTGCTAATGCACTGCATAACGAATTAAACATGATTACGAGTGATCTAAAACATCATTTGTAAAGTTGAAATAAAAGGGTAACGTTTAAAAAAAAAAAGACAGTTGAATTTCCTTATCCTTTTTAGGATACTTAGCGGCCATATCCTTTCACATGGCACGTGTAACTGAAATTAGTATAAGATGCCGGCAGCATCTCACAGAGCATTAATTATGATAAATTCAGACTAAACAAGTCCATTTTATGCAATGGCTAAACAAAGTGGCATGGAAGTTCAGGTTTACCTCAAAGTTTCCCAAACGACTGATAGCCACAAATATGTTCAAAAGTCAGCAACTAAGTGATATTTTGGGCTGTG
Source organism: Ornithodoros turicata (assembly GCF_037126465.1). Taxonomy (NCBI): domain Eukaryota; kingdom Metazoa; phylum Arthropoda; class Arachnida; order Ixodida; family Argasidae; genus Ornithodoros; species Ornithodoros turicata. Next base: position 61,475,015 of record NC_088203.1, read on the forward strand.
TATTGCTATAATGCACTGAGGCACAAAGACTTTTCATGGCTATAGTGTAGCAGATAGGATGGCATATACGCAGGTTAGCTGGTGGACGAACTCCATCATACTTGAAGCCTCAGACCCAGGCTTCAAGTATAATGGACTAATAGTGTAGTGTCCTGATCAACATTCTCACTTCACATTTGTGAGCTTAGAGATCGTCTTCAAAGTTATCCACCTCCACAAAGGAGCCATTGAAGCAAACGTTATGTGCACAATCCCATTGTCACCTCTCAGTGCAGCTTGACGGATTTCATCGTGTGTTTCGACTGACACTGCACGAGACTGAAGACTAACATTTTTTGTTGAGAACTTGTGTTCTGTTCTGTATCTGCTGTTCGGTTTTAAATTACTGAATTAACCTAAGCTTCTGCTATAAAAATGTGTCAAGGAAATGTAAACCCGACGAGGACAGACAAACAGCATTACAGTTCTCGCCTGTTTCGCGTTGCTTCGACACATTTCAAGTCAGCCAACACGCATTGTTTTGCACTTGCTGCTCTAAGAGCCAAGCCACGTACTTATTTAAAAAGAGTTAAAATCTGGGCAGGTTTCTGACGTATTTTAATATCAGTGAAACCTTCAATGTTGGGTGAACAAGACAAACACATAAAAAAGGACGCACATAACATGACCTCGGACCTCAGAAGTAATGCTGTGCTAAGCACAATGCCTGGTACAAGCCAGTGAGTAATTCATAAAAACTAGTGCTCTGTGCCCCACACCACTGTTTCACCAGCACATTAGTGAACAACAACAGCAACGCCTCGAGTGTGCCCCACTAGAAAAGAAGCCATGTAATTCTTTTGATTCATGCAGCACTTTGAAATATTTGATTTTACAGTACACTATTCCCTGCTTCGGTATCAAGCACACAGTGGTAAACTACTTGTGACCACTGGTAAGAGAAGTGCACACCCTTGTCCAAAATCACATGTAGCTTAACTACAGAGGGTAAATAATGATAATAATAACGGGACAACATGCAATCCCAGGTCTAATAGGGACATCCTCTAGCCGCTTTGTTTTTAAGTCACAAATGACAGATGAGTTCTTTCTCGCAGGCTGTGCTACTACGAATCAAAACAGATATCCACACCTTGTTTTTCTTGCTTCCGACGAACATCTCCCCTCTGAAAGCTGTGGGCCATGTTGGAAGTAACTGGTAAAAAAACATGAAAATACAGCATGCTGTTTAATTTGGAACACAATAAGGCTGGCATTGTGCAGTTCCCACACCCCCTAGTGAAGATGTCCCGTTCCTTTACAGATAACCATCTTCCCTATTGCTTCAGGACCAAAAGCAGGTTCTGTCCTTGCATCTGGGCACAAATTTGGCTGCCATAAATACAGTCTAGTAAGAAAATTATTCCACAATTCAGTTCAACCATCGATAACAGATACAGTAAAACCTCGATAATTCGACCCCCGTTAATTCGGAAATTCTGATAATTTGGACGACCCGCGCGGTCCCGGCAAACGTCTGCACAATTCCAACGGAATGAACGCTCCTTAATTCGGCAGCAGTCGCATGCGCACTGGATAATTTGAACAGTCACGGCTCGAGGGAAGCGCACCGTAGCCATCTGCGGACGCCAAAACTGTAGAAAAAATGGCATAGTGTGGTAGATGCATCGTCATTGTCATCAGCGACGTGACGTCAGGCGCCATCTTCAAGTGAAATCTCGTTTTACACCACGTGTATGTCAGTCAGTCTTTGTGCTACCTGCATGCTGTTTTGACATGGATGACAATGGATGACCATTGGAAGATGGTGTTCTTCGTTGGATTACGAACTCGTGCAATGGCGATGGCTGTGAGCTTGTCAGCGCCACTTTGCTTCTGTCGATGGACAGCTACCTCTGAGTGGACCCCTGATGTGCACCCAAGCCAGGAATTTTGCGGCAAGATCGGGCATCGTAGCCTTCAAAGCATCGGAAGGCGGGTTTGCACGGTTTAAAGAACGCCACGGACTTATCCGCAGAATTCGGAATATGCGGAATTCGTTTATCCATGGACTTATCCATGGATTAATGGCGGAAGCCCTTGCTGTATTGGAGGACTTTTGCTGCAGTGCAGCACTTCAGACAAGTTGTTTTAAAGGCTCAGATCTCCGGTACAAAGCAAACCACACTCTCCCAGTTCTTTTCACAATAAAGGTACGTTGATAATGGCTAGTTCACCTCATATTTTGCTGCCCGTTCGATAATTCGACATTCCGACAATTCTGATATTTTCGTCGGTCCCACGCGATCCGAATTAACAAGGTTTTACTGTATTGGGGCCTACGTATAGGTTGGGCCTGACCCAGTAAAACCCAAATTCAACCAACATTCACTCGCACAATTTTCAATTTTGTTTCTGATCAGAATAAATTGGATTATAATAGAATGGGCCTCTTAACTTATCGTATCACACCATAGCGGCTCTTCAATGGACTACATTTGTTGTGTGCCAAAACAAACCCACATGTATAGTGCTCAAACTCCCGTCATGGCAAAATCTCCTCCGAGATAATAGTGTTGGCCCCATAATGTTCAGACAAGTAGTGATTTTTATATCACGTTAGGTGCAACACCCTAGAGAAAAGAATTCACATCACAGCAGGCCCAATTGGGTGAAATGACCTGAAAATTATCACAGAGATCATCAGCCAAGTGTCAGCACTGCCACTGGAAGACAGCGACAATGATAAGGGGAATGAGAGAAATAATGCTCTGCGTCTGGAAATGGTTGACACACCTCATGCCATCAATGTTCTGTGCCACCTCATGAGCTCTCCCTTACATGTTTCAACAGTGTCCATTGGGTGATATGTGGGAAGCCGGGCTTGCATTCATTTTCTGCCCATTGGAGAACGAGTGAGAAATGTGCACTCCCCCATATTCATCACAGTGATGCATGTGATTTCTTGAAATTAGCCGTGGAATAACGGAGGAAGTGGGCAACATAACCTTGAGATTGAGGAGCATCTTGAGGAACTTGTCCTAGTCGTCCATCCTCAAGCTCAAGGTTCTGTTCTTCACTTCGTCCATATAGCAGCTCGCGTGTTCGTTACATCCAGAATAACAGTAGAGTTCTCGTTCTAAATATTGCAACACCAACTTACTGGCAGGCAGCAGCACTGTAACAGCAGAGTAAACTGCATGCACATGATGTTATATGCACTGCAGACCCCCACCCCCACCCCAAACACACACACACACACACACTGTCAACAAACTCTGAAGACTCGCGTGAGGCCTTCAGCTTGGTTAACTTCCGGTTGAAAATCCAAATTTTGTTGATGTTGAGCACCTCTCGTCACTGTGCCATTGCATGCATAGCTCGACCAAGTGGCCCCACATCCGCCTCGAACCTTTCATTCCACGTTTTCTTTTTCCAGTTTTGATTTGCAATCGTGACCTTTTACATTGCTGCACTTGGAGTGAGAACCACTCATCAGCGATATTTCTTCGAATCATGGACACATGTATTGACAGCGATAATCAAGGAGTGAGATGTCATGAGTTTCTCCAATTCCAGCGTTGTGCAGCTTAAAAATACAAACTAGAGCAACGAAACCATTTGAAGTTGAATTCACAGTTGCTACAGACGATAGCAAGGTGAATGCCTTCAGCACTGAACACGAATACCGTAGAAACTATCACGTGTAACAAGCACAGCCATACAGCATTGTCGAGCATTGTGCTTTTATGGCACTGATGAAGGAGGCTGTTCCAAAATATGCATATCATCAGAAATGGATTCTCATGAGTCCACACACACAGCTATACAACAAATACACTTGCTACCTTCTGGTTTTCCTTCATGACAACTTGCTGAGATGTGCTCATCAGAAAACCAATCCCACATTCTGAACGTTCCTCTTTACTTCCATTCTGTCTGTCTGTCTGTCTGTTTCACCAGTACTTGGAATATAAGTGCAGGTGCTCAGTGTCCAAATGTGAAATGCAAGAAGAATTTTGCAAGTGCAAGTTTTTTTTTTTTTTTTATGGCTTTCAGTTTTCTTCATGAGAGCAGCACATTCACTGTTCCATTATAAAAATGATTTGGCTATACGTACACATGCAGATAAGCATGTATGCCTAATGTTAAGCCAATACAATGTTTCATCTATACATTATATTAGCCTTCCTCAAGTGCACATCGAGGGGCATTTTTCTAAGGATCAGAAGCACACAACTGTGATAATGCCAGTCTCATGGGCATTTTAACTGTTGAAATATGGCAGTCGTCATATCGCCTGTTTGCATGTTCCAGCCTCAGAACAATTACGTTCCATCAGTTTATATACCATTACAAGCCTTAATCCTATGATGTGGTATTCGAAATTTGATTCAATATTCAAAGGGCGATTTTGTAGATGTTCATATTTGATTGGGGGGCTGGGGGGGGGCTTGTTCAGCGGCGTTCTACTTGTGGCGATCTACTTCGTTTACGTGAACCTGTGCGGCAATTTCTCGAAAACTCGTTTTTAAAGATACTATCATGTAACGATCGGATTTCGCGTTCCCGTCAATATCGCTATGAACGGGCTCGACTGTATTACAAAATTTAAATACACACACACCACTAGTGACTATGCATTCGGGCATGTTTATAAATCCTTCAGCAAGTGTTCTCACCATTCAAAATGTGAAACCACTACAGATTTGTTGCATTCGAAGATGCAGTACAATAAAAGAAAACTTATTCAACTGAAATACATTAGTGAATTCATGAGATTATATGAAAACAGCAATGCTGATGATGAACCAAGTAGTGGCTACAGAAATTGTGGAAACAACAAAAATACTTTGATGGAGTGACTTCCCACATTGGTGAGCATTACCATTACTATAGAACATCAGGTGGCAGAACTTCAAATGCATTTTGACATGAAAAACAATTCTCTACAAGTAGATTTAAATAGACAGAAAGGACACATTTTGTCAAGTTATTCAACTCCCCACTTTTAAACAGAATCTACCAAGTCTCAAACTCCCAAAATGCTGCATCTTTGCGCATGATTCTACCAAAACAGAACAAACAACAGGGGAATTTAACAAGCCTGAAAAACATATGCCCTGGAACTGAATGTGCTTACACTGTGAAGATAAGTGAAAATACCCTCAGGAATGATAACAGAAACTGAGGTCAAATCAATCACAAGCACACTGCATCATATATGGCTATCTACTGCACTAGTCAAATATGCAAAATTTTAGGTTCTTTTTTTTTTTTTTTTTTTAGTTTCATGTTAGCGCCGTGAAGCAACTATTTTAGGTTCTGCCATAAGTGTCAAACAAGAAACTGTAGATATGTCAGTCTTGTGCAGGCATTGTTATGCTTGGTGCAAAATAGGACAGTTAGCTTGGGAATACCACCCCAGGAAAATATTATTCCCAATTACAGTGAACCCTCGTTATTACGACCATGGTCGTTCCCAAAAAATTTGGTCATAATGCGGAATTGTCATATTAACAGGGGGGATTTGCATAGGTTTCACTGCATTGTTCCCCAGGAGTATGGTCGTAAAACGCGTATGTCAGATTATCGGGGGTCATATTAACGAGGGTTCACTGTACATGTGACAAATGTGTTCTTGCCAGTCTATTTCAATTTGCTCAAATTCTCTTATCCTCAACCTTGGGAAGCTGCAGCCTATGTTAACACACCCTGACGTAGTTACATTGCCTTGGCAGCATACGTGGGTAAATTACTTCTAAGATGTAATTAAACTACATTACTCATTACTCCTGTTAGAATTTAATTAAATTATATTACTCACTACTGCAATTGAAATGTAATGAAATTACATTACAATTACTACAGAAGCCGACACTGAAGAAGACACAAACAAAAATCTTCAGTGTCGGCTTCTGTATTTTGTTTATGTGATCTACAGGACTTGACTCCCCTCTTCGTATACGCATCTATTACAATTACTATGAAAAAGTAATGACATTACAAAGTCATTAGGTACTTTACCATTATTGGCATACATGTTCCCGAGTTTTGTGGAAGACACAACCGACAAAAACAGAGAAGTTGACGAAACTTGCCTTCCCCGAAACCCGGGGAAATGCATGCTGACAATGTAACAACAGTTAGCTTGTACTCTTCTGTTTGTCTCTTCTACATGTCAGGTTAGTGTGCCACGTATGACGTATCGTTCCACATTGTACAGACAAAGGTGACACAATGTATCACGGCAACAGGAAGATTGTCCGGAGGATGGGGCCCACAAACAGTTATACTCCAAGGTCACAAACCGTTGACCCGAACAACGTTTCTTTTTGGGTGCCCTAACTAAGGCAACTGGCTCGTCAAAGGGAACTGACCATCCATGTGCCTATTGAGTGCGTCACCGTTTATAGTGGGCGTTGGAAATCTTTTAACTTGCCAGTCGCCAACTGGCAAGTGCCAACACAGAACAGACACTCGATTCTTTTGTAAAAAGTAATGAGTAATGTCATTAAAATTACAGCCCAAATGTAATTAAATTACATTACAAATTACCAGAAAAAGTAATTTATTACTGTAATTTCATTACAGTAATGACAATACTACCCAGGTATGCTTGGCAGGGCGGATGCTGCTGAAGCCGGTAAATTGAAACCTCGTTAATCTGAAGTCGCACGGACGGTTAAAAAAAATCAAATTAAGCGCGTTGCCAAATTGGGTGAACCCAGACAAGCTGACTAGAACCTACCTTTATTGAGCATGAAGAGTGCTAAGGGTGCAGAAAATTGCTTATCTGGATCGGCTGCGCACAGTAACTGGCGTCAATAGTAACCGTTCGTTCAAGGCAAATATAGGTCGCTGTGCGTACCGTTCACATCCACAAAGTTCTTGCACAACACTAGTCCAAATGAACATTCCTGAAAACATGGCTTGTGTTAAGCACCTTTTCCGTAACAGTTGCAGCACAGGTTTGCTGATTGCCTTCCAGTTCAATGCACTCTGCACTGCACTGAAGGACGTGAAACATTCTTCACAGTTATCAGTTCCAGCGAGGACCTGTACTGTAGCTTGTTCTCACAACTCCTCGCGAGATGTGGGGCACCAAATTGATATGCAAGACGCGTTTTTGAACATATTGCGTCCTTTGCAGCGTGAATGATGACTAACTTTCTTTTATTGTGGGAGCTTCCTACTTCCACATGGCACCACACCGTACTGTCACAGCCGCAGTTTGTAACGATTAAGTAATGATAACAGAAAGTGGCAGTTGTGTGCGGGGCCTCTGCAGCTCACAGCAGGAAACAAGTGAAGGCGAGGAGGGTATGGCTGCTGACTGGCTACTGCCATCGAGGACGTGTATTCTAGGCTCCCAGGCGATCCCGTGGAAAATCTTACGAATTAAGCAGGTTGTGAGGGACTGGTGCTTCGAATTATGGGGTCAGATTTCCATGCGCGAACACGAAACCGCAGAAAGTCTTATAGTTGACCGGGATTTTGAATCAAGCGAGTACGAATTAGTGAGATTCCATTGTATTCTCTGCACTTAAATGTAATGGTCGTCTCTACTTCCCATACCATTAATGACTAGGATGTAAACTGTCGTATACAACTTGGCACCTGTGCATATAGCAGAGACAGTAGCAACTTACATTAACCAACTGGTCTAGAGACATTTACCCACTGCAGTTGTCCTAGTTCCTACATTCCTAACTACCTGAACCAATGTGTCTCCACTGGGGCTACACAAACGTTTGAAAATACTGCGTTACAGTGTAATGCCGTTAATTCGAAATCTCTTAATTCTGGATAATTCGAACTGTAATGGGTCCTTTTACAGTAGAGTATTTCAACAGCGAAAAATGTCCGGTAATTCAAATATATGGTACTTGAACGGCTTGGTTTGGAACGGCTTGGAATGGTTTGGGACGGCTTATCCAAACAAGATTGAGAATGTGAACGCAAATGTGCGGAGAGGTCTAGCGATCTATGACACATTTCCTATGCAGCTAGTATACTCTCCGAGTCGTCAGGCCCTCAATCAGAATGACTCCCTTCAGTTCAAACTCCTTCTTTATTCAAACAAATGTTCAATCCCTTTCGAGGTCAAATTAATGAAATTGCACTGTATTTGAAATATCTAAAGTTTGAAGAATATTTAACTCTCTAAATGCACTCTGCCATTGCATAGACATTGGACAGAACCAGCCACTCACCATAGGTAGATATTCGTGACCTTCTGCTGCGCCCGTCTAACCCTGTTGTTGCCGTACGGTCTTCTACATTACCCCTGCGACCTGGTGCACTTCCTCTCTGCTGTGATGGACCCTGAGAGGAGCCTGCTGTAGCACCTCCCATTTCTGCGTGACCACCAGTAAGGGCACAGCCAAACCGCAGTTGAGCTTCTGTAGAGTCCATGACAGCTACAAGCCAATCCCATGTTGGTTTCAGATGTTGGTCTAGATAAGACTGCACAAAACACAACACTGAGCAAGCATTCACAGAACAACGACATGAATAACACATAGGAAGGCTGGACGTGGAACTGCACCCAGATGCAGACTGGCCCAACAATCAATTCTTAAATATAAAAATGTTCTGCAGAGAGATCAATAGCCAAGAGAAATGCTCTTATATTGATAAAATACATCAGCTAGACATAACATAAAAAAAAACAAAAAACTTAAAAGTTGTACTTTCTGATGCCTGCAATCATCATCAGCACACAAACAAAACAGAAGCGATAAGCGCTTCCTTGTCGTCGAGTGTTATTAAAGTCAGTATGTGTGACACACGAGACAATAAAGATATCAACAACTGGGCACCCAAGGCAGGGGTGCATTAAGGCGAAACCGCATGAGGCTTTTCTCCAGCGTCCTGCCTGCGTCTGGCGAGTGGCAGCCAGAGCAGCGTCGAACAATAGAAGAAGCACGACGCTCACCTCGAAGTCCGAGGCAAATAGATATTAGGCGTCGGGCAACGGAAGAGGTGGGGACGACGCATGCTTGTGGCCAATCAGGGATTAGCCGGGTTAGGTGCATCCAGTTGCGCCAGTTTTCGGGAGCCCCGATATGTGGCAGTACGCGGAATTGCTCAGACTGCTCGAGTGGATCGCGTTCGGCAGAAGAACAGAAGACTGCTGCTGATGTTAGAAACGTAATTCTTGCCTGGGTGTCCAACATGCAAAGCACACAGAGAAGTGTACAACAGCCTGACGAAGATGTCAACCGGAATGGTGCGTTAGCTCTGTGTATTTGGGTGCCTTGTGAATAGCGGGACCGGCATTCACAACAAATGGCTTAGTGAGTGCTCTTCTTCTTTTTTAAGTATCTTGTTCTTTATAACATGTTATCACTCAAAAGCACCTGTGTTTGAGATTCTTTCACTGGTAATAAAAGTGTTTATCAAGTTACTATGTGGAGTTTCTTTCCTTGAGAGAGTACACAAACGTTCGCATGGGACGCGTTCATCCGCCGTTGTAGAAACGCTGCGTGCGGTTAGTTTTGTGTGTTTTTTGCCAGTGTTGCTTGCTGCTGAGAAAAGCTTGGCGCTCTGCCACTCAAAAAACGCCTCATGCGGTTGGGCCTTTAATGTGTCAGCATCATTGTCATCATCAGTTGACATGCCCGTCATCACAGCAGTGTGCCACGTTGTAATTGTCTGTCATCACTTTCATATGTTGCTTCAGAACATTGTGCAATGACCTATTTGGCCTCTTACCATCCAAAATTACCACTCACTTCTACATACCTCTCATCATCACTAAATGTTACTACTTGTTACAACTCGGGCTGCTGCATCATTATTTCAAGACTTTGGCGGAAGATGTCCTGGAGTGAGCCACAGCCCGTCCACCTCCAGCATCCCAGGACGTTCCACTCTTCCCGCTTCACAAATGATGTGAGTAAATTCCACTGGCCTCTATATATTATGCGGACTGAACAGAGTGTTCTCCTCAGAGGGGAGGAGTGAAAGCGCTTTCTAATTATGGAAGTTTCTTCCAAGCTGTACGTAACAGAGGAACGTCACATCCTGACGTGCCAAGCTACACAGGAAACATTTACATCTCACCTGTAATGTTTTCAGAGTAACAAAATGAAGGTAACGCCAATTTTGCCAAAAATGCATACACTCACCAAAAAGTTTCGTGCGGAGGAGATCGAGGTAAAAATTTTCAGACAAGGTAGAAAGTTAGCACAACACTTCTAAAACATATAGAAAAATCTCGAGGGTAATATTTTTTAAACGTTTTTTTTTTTAATTTTTTAATATTTTTTAAAATTATTTAAAAAATATTTTGTACATTACACACAATACGCGTGCTGTGACCTTGCGTTCATTCAACGAAAGAGAGAGCCACACTCTCCTATCCTTGTTGAACATAAGCACTGAAAACGTGATCAATTACAACATTACTACAAACGTGCTTGACATGCCGCAATGCAGCAGATACAAACTTGTCTTAGGAAAAGCCTGTATGTTCCACGCGGACACTTCAGCTTGTCATTGGTTCAAAGTTGTGGAAAGGACATTGATGTGGACATTGGTTCAAAGTTTTTTGCCATATTCGCATCTCAGAAAAACTATAATTATTATAAGTGAAATGAATTTGCATGCCTACGTTGTAAGAACCTGTTCTTTGCACACAGTTCACAGTCTAGAGAACGCTTCTGTATCGTTTGGAAGCATCAGAAAAAAATCATACGTAAAATACGGTTTGCAGCAGTTAGCAGAACTTGAGAGTGCTTTAAACTCGAGACGGTTAATAACTGAACTTCAGAATTTCTGGACGGTGCTATATACGTAAGGAGTGACTTTTTCGGGTTAAATGCCTTTCTCAGATTCAGGGGGTAAAAATCGGGCGCTATTTTTTGTAGTAGACTCATGAAGATGAGACGTGCGCACTGCGTGGATCAGCTGTTCGACTGGGATAGTTAGTTAGTCTACGTCCGGCGTCAGCCGAATAAAGACGTTTGCTGCTTCGGTCTTCGTACAGTATCACAATTGGCGACGAGCGATTATCTTCTGCCGAGGGAATGTTTACTGGCTCAGCAGCGGAACGCACTGGCTCAGCTGCAGGCGACCAGCAGTCTCCTCAAGGTGCCGCTGTTCTTCGCTTCGAAAGACCCGGGATCTTTGATCCAGAGAAGGATGAGTGGAAGTTTTATTGCATTCGGTTCACAGCTGCCTTACAAGTTGCACGGGTCACCTCTGAAACCGACAAGCGCAGCTTTCTCATTGCCTCTTTGGATGCGGCGGTTTTTAAGCTATTGTACCACTTGGTACAACCAAGAGTCATTACAGAGGTTTCATTTGAAGATTTGATTTTGGCGCTAGATGAGCACTTTGTCCCGAAAAGATTCAAGGAATTCGAAAGCGCGAAACTCTTTTCCACTCGGCAGGAAGACAGCGAATCCGTGAAAGATTTCCTCAATCGTCTGCGTAGCATTGTGGCGACTTGCGAGTACGAGACAGAATCTGACATGCGTGCCTGCTCATCACTTATCACTTTCATCGTCGGTTTTAGGGATCAGCGCATTCGAGCGAAGCTAGTGCTAGAGAAGAACTTGACCATAGAAATTGCTCTACGGCTTGCCAAAAGCTCCCTTGCTGCTGAAGCTGTATCTCGTGACTTGGACATGGCGGTGGTCAGAAAAATTTCCATTTCACAGAAGACAAAAACTGCAAACAAGTGTTTTTGTTGCGGAAATCACAACCATGACGAAAGTAATTGTCGTTTCCGGAATGAATCATGCCACGAATGTGGAAAGTGGGGACATATCACCAACATGTGTACACAGCGACGCCGTGCACTCCACCAGACTCTTCAGCAAGGAAGGTGCAGACTGTCCATATCTCCAATGTTCTTGCTATTTCTAGGTGTGAGGAAAAGTTCGTCATATGCCAGATTCAAGGCCATAATGTTCATCTTCAAGTCACTGGATCACAGGCAACTCTGTTAAACAGAGCAACATGCGAAATGCTTGGAACACCTGATCTTCGTCCGGTATCTTATCGTCTCCAGTGTTTCAACCAGAGGCCCATTAGCGTTCTGGGGAGAAGAAACTTGGAGGTCAGGTGGCAGGGCCGTGATTTCTCGTTAGAAGCGATTTTTACGGAATCAAACAAACACTGTAAACGTTGTGGGTGATAAGCTATCACCGCCCAGGTATCACCCGTACCATCCGTACACGTGGGATTCGTGTTAGCGATGGGGGGCACTGCAACAGTAACTAACGGGCTTTTAAAGCAAGACGAGAGGCTCTCGAGAGAGTTGTGTTTTCGACTGTGGTACCGGCTGGAGGTCACGTCTTCTTCTGTTGGTAATAAACCTTTTCTGTTCCTTCTTCATTTGACTGTGCTGAGTTTTCCTTGGTCGCTGAATGGACAGGCCAATGCCCCGAGAGTGGAAACCTTGGTTTCCACAACGTTTTGGGTCGCACTTGGATAGCTGCGCTTGAGATTGATTTGAACAGGATGTTCGTTTGTGCAGTTAGTAAGGTTCTTGACCTTAATGAAGCTGCTGAACGCCTATTACAGAAGTATCCGGCGGTGTTCAGGGAAGGTTTAGGAAGATGCACAAAGACAAAGGTTCAGCTTCAATTCAAGTCTGACAGCCACCCGAAGTTCTTCAAAGCCCGGCCTATTCCATTTTCCATTCGCGCTGCCGTTGAACGAGACTTGGAGCGGCAAGTTGCTAATGGCGTGTTGACACCAATAGAAGCTTCTCCATGGGCTACACCGAGTGTCGTAGTTTCCAAACCCAATGGCGCAGTAAGAGTATGTGGAGATTTTTGTGTAACAGTCAATCCCCAGCTAGATATTGCTCAGTATCCTTTGCCTCGCCCGGAAGAACTTTTCGCCAAATTGAATGGAGGTGTTATCTTTTCCAAACTGGACCTGTCTGAAGTGTATCTTCAGATGGAGCTCGACGACGAAGCAAAGAAGGTTCTAGTCATCAACACTCACAAGGGACTTTTGCAATTCCACAGGATGCCTTTCGGCATTGCGTCAGCACCTGCTGTATTCCAGAGAGTGATGGAGCAAGTTATCGCTGGATTGGATTACGTAGCTTGTTATTTAGATGACATCATTGTCACAGGCACTTCTGCTGAACATCATCTTACGGTCCTCGAGAAGGTTTTTCAGCGCCTTAGTGATTTTGGCTTCACCTTAAAGGTTAAAAAGTGTGCCTTTTTCAAGAACGAAGTGGAGTGTTTGGGACAAATCGTTTCAAAGGAAGGGTTTCGTCCATCTCCTAAGAAGATCGCAGATATTCTGGATATGCCCGAACTGAAGAACCTGTCAGAACTGCAGTCCTTATTGGGCATGATTCAGCATTACAACCGGTATTTGTCAGGATTAGCAGATCTGTGTGCACCGTTTCACGCGCTACTCCGCAAGGACAGCGTGTGGGAATGGTCCTCTCAATGCGTCGAGAGTTTCGAGGCGGTAAAGAAGAAGCTTTCTTGCCCTGCTGCGCATGCTCATTACGATCCTGCGAAGCCGCTCTTTCTTGCGACGGATGCATCCTCAGAGGGACTAGGGGCAGTCATTTTCCACAAGATCGAGGGGAAAGAGCGTCCTGTCGCACATGCTTCAAAGACCTTAACACAAACAGAGAAAAGGTATGCCCAGATTGAGAGGGAAGCAATTATTTAGGGCATCAAGAAGTTTCATGAATACCTGTGGGGACGCAACTTTACCTTGTACACAGATCATAAGCCTCTAACAACAATTTTTGGTCCGTACAAGGGCGTGCCGGTGACAGCAGCAAACCGTTTACAAAGGTGGGCTCTTATTCTCATGAATTACTCGTACAACGTTCAGTACAAGTCTACCAAAGATATTGCAAACGCCGATGGATTGTCATGCTTGGCAGTGGGACCTGATCCACAGTTCGAAGAGTTCGTTCAAGGTGATGTCGATCTCGCGGATGACATGGCGGTTCGTCTTACCACCATCAACTTTCCAGTTTCGGCAGATGACATAGCCAAGGAAACCGCAAGAGACCCACTCTTCTCTCGAATTTACCATTACATTGTGGAAGGTTGGCCTTCACGTGTTCCGCCAGATGCCGAACTTTTCGCAGCCCGCCAAACGGAACTCACAGTTGTGAAGGGCTGCATTGTATGGGGGTTGCGAACGCTGGTTCCGAAGAAGTTTCAGTCCCGAGTCCTCGATGTCTTGCATTGTGACTTCGCAGAATTCCACAATCAACATTACTTAATCGTCATTGATGCGTACAGCAAATGGCCAGAGGTTGCGGTAATGTCGTCAACTTCTGCTCCTGCTACTACAGTGACGTTGCACGATATCTTCATTCGCCAGGGACTTCCCGAGCCACTTGTGACCGACAATGGGCCACAATTCACCAGTCAAGTTTTCAAGGACTTCCTGCAACAGCATGGCATTCAGCACATCCTAATGTCACCGTACCATCCGAAGTCCAATGGTCAAGCCGAAAACTTTGTGCGAACTTTTAAGAACGCACTGCGGAGAGGAGGAACCCGGAAAGAGGCAATACAGAGTTTCCTCCTACAGTATCGGATCACACCACACGTAACTACGGGAAAGTCTCCATGTATGCTCGTTGTAGGCAGACAGCTCAGGTCAGTCCTCGATCTCCTCCGACCTGACCTGGACAACGAACCAACACGATTGGGTTTGGAACCGTGCATGGTGGGTGCAAGGAGCAGGCAGAAGAACTACTATGACCGTAGCTCGCGGCAACGCAGTTTTGCTGTCGGAGACTCCGTATGGGTTGCCGATGTTTTAGACAAGCATCATTGGATCAAGGGAAACGTAGTTCGGAGAACTGGCAAGGTTATTTACGAAGTTCGATCAGCTGACAATCGCCTACATAGGGTTCACGCTGATCACATGAAGATCCGAGTAGCGACAGAGTCACCTGACCCAATTCAAATGCCATCTCCGACCAACAATCCGCTACTGTGGCCAGAAGCAGTCACGACGGCTACATCGGAACAAGTCCAGGAACATGACGCGCCACAAGCACCTAGATACCCCCAAAGGGTGCGCAAACGTCCAGCCTGGTACGTCCCATCATGAGAAGAGGGGTGTAGTAGAGTGACAAAGATGAGACGCGCGCGCTGCGTGGATCAGCTGTTCGACTGGGATAGTTAGTTAGTTAGTCTACGTCCGGCATCAGCCGAATTAAGACGTTTGTTGCTTCGGTCTTCGTACAATATTACATCTTTAAATCTGTACTTCGGGAGGAAATCGGGCGATGATTGTGCCTTCGGGTGTTATCGGGTGTTTTTGTTTCTCCTCTTGTCTATTAAGTCCTTTCCTAATCTCTCTTATTTTGTGTTTTTGCGGGATCGTGACCTTCAAGCGGTAACCCCCGAAGGCATAGACAGTGTTGACACACATGGGTGTATTGCTGGGAACGTAAGTGACCCATTCTTACATGTGTTACACGTGGCGACCTTTGTTCGTCTTCAGTGGAAACGTCACTTGAGGATTTTATAGTGACTGGAATTCGGGGAGAAATCGGGTTTAACCCGAAAAAGTCACTCCCTATATATACGTAATAAAGAGACCACACAATTTTTTCATGAAGATATGAGGGGGTCGAGCAACGCCCCAGGGACATTTGGCATGGAATGACCCAGTCATCTGTTGTAAAGGGCGTGTGTGTGTATTTCTCCGCTACTGTCTCCGCACCCATGCGTCGTACTTAATGCCCTCTGTTTTCTGCTGCAGCAAATTCAAAATTCCGCTCCACTGACTTATAAATTACGCGATTTTCCGCGGCGAGCAGTCAACAGCTGCATGAAATGGGAGACACTTTATTTTCTTGTATAATGTGGGAACAAAAAATATGTTATAAAATTACAGATACAAAGCACTGTTGTGGCTCAGCATTACATACATGATATCTTGTGTTCTCATCTGATGCGGTCTGTCGCCTGAAATCATTTTATACCTGCTGAAAGATCTTTCAGCATCTACAGAGTTCATAGGAACTTTATAGGAAGGAGTTTACAATACGTGCCCTGGGGAAGTTACATTTTTAGTGCAACCCTTTTTGTTCTTGGGCTGTAGCCATTATTTAAAAGTCTTAACTTCTTGAAGGCAACCTCCCAGATATCAAATCAAAATCCCCCACTGCTACTGCTAAACTGCATATGGGAGGGACGCCTCCCCTTCCTCAGGTGAAGTATACACAATAAACTTGGGCTAATGTTATTCTAAGCTAAACTACAATCTGTCTGTTTTGTCCTGCAGCATAAACAATTTCGTAAAGCAGACTTCAATTTTGTAAGAGCACCTTCACCTCATGCAGGGAAGCGTCAGGTGAAGCCCACTTTCGGGAGGTGTCATTCGTATTCGTCGAATAGTCAAATTATCCGGAAAACCGAATATTGGGTATTTCGATTCGCGAATCGGATACTTCGAGTGATTGATATTCGATTCGAATTTGAGAACTCTAATATCCACACACCCTTAAAAATAAAGGATTCCGTGAAACTCTGTGCCAAACGAAGGATTCCGCGATTAATTCCGAATTCCGCGAAATTTCGCGGAATCACGGAAAACGAAGGGCCTTAGTTATACTGAGAGAGCAGATGATAACTACTCCATTGGAAGCCCACGCACTAATACGTGGCGTGATTTCATGGTTCCTAAAAGTCTGAAAAACCTGTCCGCCACTGTACAGAGAAGTTTGTCGTTATGGGTGTGTGTCTGGTGACACAATAGGTAAACAAAAGATTTGGAGGTCTGGCACGCAAAGTCCAAAGTATTAGAAGTTGTAAACAAGGAGGTAGGCAATGAAGGGTGACGCGCATTGGTGTATTAGTATTATCATGTGGAGATCAACACAGAAGAAACCGTATAACCATGATGGAGAGATGTGTGGTTCACATCCCGCTGCTGTCTAGCTTTTTCGATGACTGCCATATTTAAACCGTATGATGTTTCAGAACACTGCAAGGGTATGTTACCTAATACTCTCAAGTCAAGATTTCATTTCGATTCAGGCAGGGCCTTACCTTTTGAGTCTTCCATTTTCTTCATTATTTTGTGTGTGATAACACCACCTGTGGCATGAACACTGGCATTGGCATGACTTTCGTTCGTTCAGATGCATTTTTTCGCTACTTTGAAGAGCTCTGTTTTGGCGTCTGTAATGGCCATCGCTTCTACCTTTTTACTACGTAATTACCATGACATAGGTTATACAGTTAAACCTCCCTATAGCGAACTCTTCATGCTGCGAATTTCTCTATTTAGCGAACTTTTTCAAATGCTTGTACATTTGTCCCATTGAAGCCCATGTATTTGGGTTTTCCGTACAGCGAAGTGCGTTTGCCCGTGTTCTCTGTGTTACAAAGTTCCGCGCGCGCTTATCACCGCTCCGATTCTCGGAAATAGTGCGACGTTCCGAACTTTCTGGAATTCAGGGCCATCCGGGGTGCCGGACGCATCATATCCAGGTCGCTCTTTGTGTTGGAGAAGCCTGTACAAAGGAGAGTTGGCGAGAGGAGGGCGCCGGGGGCCGGGGGCTCGGTGACCGGCGCAACCGGCGTGCGCAACCAGCGTTCGACGAATGAGAAGGAAGGAGGCCCCCTCCTCTCTCCCTACAGTTTACAACCGCCGGTTAGTTGCCACTTTTGGTTCCGCGTGTGAGCGGGTAAAGTGGACGCCATGCAAACGTGCTCAAGCGGAAATCGTCCGTAGATGCCAAGGTGCAGATCATCAACGCAGTCGCCAAGGGTGAAAAGAAAAAGGACGTAGCTGCGAGGTTCGGAACCCGGCGAATTCTTTGTCAACGATCCTGAAGGCCAAAGAGAACTGAAGCCACGGACGCGCTCGCTGTGCTCCAGCGATGGGAAGAACTTCGAGAACAAGGTGGGATGCCGGATGATGTTGCACTGGAGGACTTTTTGGACGCCGACTCAACGGCAGTATGCACAGAGGAGCTTACTGAGGCCGACATCGTCGCCGGTCTGCGTAAGGATACACACGAGGACAGCGAGAGCGACACTGAAGAGGACATATGTGTGCCATCTGTTA
The DNA here is from genome assembly GCF_037126465.1 of Ornithodoros turicata. Lineage (NCBI taxonomy): Eukaryota > Metazoa > Arthropoda > Arachnida > Ixodida > Argasidae > Ornithodoros > Ornithodoros turicata. The sequence continues at coordinate 61,493,039 of NC_088203.1, forward strand.
GGGAGGTGCTCGGCTCTATTGACGTGCTTCGACGATACGCGGTATCGTACAAGGACTAGGAGGGTGCTCTGGCGGCGCTGGCAAACTATGAACGGTCTGTGATACAGACGTTCTTCAAGACTGTGCAAAAGCGAGTAACTGACTATTTCTGAGCCAAATAAATTGCTTCTTTCTCTTCCATAGTCTTGTTTTTCGTGCGTTATATTCCCGGGAACTTCAGGCTACTTAACTGTAGTAACAACCACCGAAATTTAGCTAACGTTCTCTATAACGAAGTTCTCCATATAGCGAAGTTTTGCGATGTGTTTACCGACTTCGTTATATAGAGGTTTAACTGTAATCCTGAATGATACTTCTTGTCTCTGATCAGCGGAAAATTTTATAAAAAGCCCGCAAAACCGTTCTCCATTCAATTTTGAACAGTTTTTGTCGCCCTGTTGGTGCCGGTCATTTACACAACAGCGGAGCAAAATACACGCCAAACGAAACCTTAATGCTAGCTCTATTTTTTAATGGCATGCAGCACAAGCTCCTGTCTTCTTCCATTCAACGGGGATTCGCGCAAGAGTTGACATAATCGATCATAACCTCTCACTGCTAAAAATGCAAAAGTACGGAGTACATGGGGTTACCTTAGAACTAATTAAGAGCTATCTCACTGACAGAGAGCAGTTCGTAGCAACTGGAAAGCACGTGTCACAACGCAGCCTCTGCGGAACCGGTGTGCCACAGGGCTCGATTTTGGGCCCCTTTTTATTCCTGGCCTTTATTAATGACTTGCCTAACTACCTGCATGAAAGCTGTGTCCTCTACGCGGATGATACGAACATCTTTGTAGAGAGTAAAACACCTGATGAGCTGTTTACGTGAGCGAACAACGTGCTTGATACATTAACAAAATGGCTTTCAAGCAACAAACTTGTTTTGAACTTCGCGAAATCAAATTACGTTGTGTTTCGCCCCTCTCAAAGCCAGCTACAGCTCGATAACCATCACCTCTACTTCTCTTCACACCATCTACCAAGAGTACAGCTAACAAAGTTTTTAGGCGTAATCCTAGAGGAACACTTAAACTGGAACAACCACATCCTTACAACTCATAACAAGATGTGCTCTGGGCTGTACGCATTATCGAAAACACAACGATTCTTTTCCATACACACTCTACTTAACATTTATTATGCATTAGTACACTCCCACCTCAACTACGCATTGGAGGTATATGGTCTTACCTACACAACAACACTTCGCCCGCTATATCTATTGCAAAAAAGGGCGCTACGTATATTACTGCAAATGTCGCAGAGAAACTCAATCTCGTTTGCATTTAACTTGCTATCCGTCATGGACGTTTTCACCTAAATGAAGTATAAAGTTTGCTCACTGGTAGACAAAATAATTCATGGTAATAACGTTACTCATATCGTCTCATTTTCTCGTTATTCCTCCACCTGCAACTTACGGAGGGATGAATGGATGGTCAATCTCCCTGTCCCACGTACGAACTACGGCAAATTTACCCTAGAGTACTGCGGTGGAAAGGAATGGAATAACTTACCTATAACGATAAGGCAAGAACCCAATTATACTGTCATCAAAACAAAACTTAAGGCATATCTTATGCACAAAATGCAATAACAAATCGTTTAAATGGTTTCTTACCAGGGTTCGCCGAATGGACCCAGTTTAAAAAAACCCACCCGGGTTTTTTTGGGTCCACCCGGGCTGAAAAACCCAATAAAGCCCACATGCGGGTGAAATACAGAAACGAAGGAAAAAAAAAGAAAAGAAGGAAAAGGGACGACTGCTTCGGAGGTTACTTTACCGTAAATTCTACAGCGGCAAACAATTATTTCTTCCAGAAACATGAAAAATAGGCGGAGGACGGCTGTTGCGTGTCATATGCAGCAGTTCGAAAAAAAAAAAAAAAAATCCCAGCACCCGAAAAACCCACCCGAAAAACCCGAAAAAACCCACTGGGGCGGGCTTTTTTAAAAAAACCCGGGTTTTTCCGAACCCTGTTACCCCAAGCTGCATGTCGTACTTTTCTTAAAGGTTATTTCTATGTGTTGGAATTGTACTTGTAACTTCATTTGATGTCCAGAGCACTTGGTGTAACTTTATTTTGTTGTTATGGTCTACTGACTTGCTGACTGCGGATTGCATCAATCCTGTTAATTACATTGTATGCAATTCTGCTGTTGCAAATAAATTCTTCTTCTTTATAGGTATGTAAATTTTGTCAAAGTTCACGAAGCATTTTATTTATTTTTCTGTTTTTTTTATAAAATGTTCTGCTCATCAGTGACAAGAAGTATCTGCAGGATTATAGCCTATGGCACAGTAATTATGTAGTTGAAAGGTAGAAGCAATGGCCATTACAGACGCCAAAAGAGAGCCTTATAAAGTAGGAAAAAAAATGCACCTGCACGAAACTCTCGTTCTTACTACCGCCGCTCTTTATTTGTTACCTTGTGAACCACATATTTCGGAAAGTCGGCCCAACACCAATATTTATGCCACAGGTGGGGCTATCACACAAAAATAACGAAGAAAATCGGAGACCCAAAAGGTAAGGTCCTGCCTGAATCAAGATGAAATCCCCCAGCTGTCTATTTACGCCTCTTATCAGGGTGTCTATTAAGCTGTAGTCTTGAAATTCCCTCTCTTTTCCAGGTTTTCACTGACTATTTCAAGTGAATTCCCTGACCAAAACAGAAGGGAACATGGTGCCTGCTGATACAGATCCTTCATAAAGCAGATCATTTATTGAGAAATTAGTAAGACTGCCGTACTTTTCTGCCTCTTAGCTTGTTGTATTGGAGAACAGCTACTCGTGGCAACATCGCTGGGGTGGGGCCACTCAACCACTCATCAGCACTCGCGATTCGTTGTGCATCGTTACGGCACTTGTCCATGATTTTCCCTGACCTAAGCTGCCTTTTTGGCAAATTCCACGACATTCCCCTGACTTTTCCAGTCACATCAAAGTTCCCTGATAATTCCCTGTTTTCCAGGTTGGTAGACACCCTGTCTTATCCATCCTAAATAGTAGATGCGATGTAACAAGGCAGTTTTATAAAGTGAGATGCAGGCAACAGCTGCAACGTACCAGCATTATGAAGAGCTCTTAAAAATGCATCTCATAGTATACATTAATAATAAGGTCTAAGTATGCCTACTTGTACACAAGCTGAAGTGTATCAATGTTAACATGTTATCCAATGTAGCACACACAATAAGCTGAAGGTTTGATGCTCTCAAAGGCAGCATTCAGTTTTAGCTGTGGAAGGCACTGAAATGTGCACCTAATAGGTCGACTGTGAAAGCTAGAGATTGGTTGAACTATAACACATTTCCCCAGCAAGTCGCCTGAAGAGTATCTCTGAAAGCATTTTGCACATGTATCGTTTCAAAGCATGATTTATGAAACCACTATGGTGGAAAATAAATATGGCCCGATTACAGAAATTTCGGAAGGAAGATATAACCTGATATTACCCCCACCTCCCCCCAGTTTTACTAAAAAATATATCCCGAAGAAAATCAGGCCCTAACTATAATGAGGGTTCTACTGAAATTTGTTGCAACCACCTTTGGAGCACCTGGGGAAATTCAGCAAGATACTAAGAATTGTATGAAAGGCACACTAAACTTAGCAAACTGTGGAAGATTCACCTCACCTGAACACTAAGTAGGTCCTGATAGGTAATGTCCAGGGACTTGGTCAGGCCACCCGCACTCCCGCCACTTCCAACGGCACAATCTTGGCAGACAGCCACGAGGTCTGATATTTGCCGCAGGAGAGCTCCAAAAGCCCGTGCTAATCCAACAGCTGTTGTGGCAGGACTCCACTCAGGTGCCAGTGCTGCAGCCGCAACTGAACTCCCAGATGTTCCTCCACTGGCAGCTGCTGCTGAACGCCGCAGAGAGCTAGGGTCGATGTACACCAGGCCACTTGATCCTGCCAACGAGACCAAGGAACCTGGAGTGGCAAACATTTACGGAGATTACATTACATACACTTGCTCACAGAATGCATAAACTATAAAATTTGGACATGTTGATGTTCTGCTAAACATTTTTGAATACCTATGTGCTGAGAAGAGTAAAAACACAGTGCATGCTGTTTTAAGCCCACCCAGCACAGAAACTTTTAGTAGTTTTTGTGCAGGTCAAGAACTCTATGGGTAAACCATTGTGATGTCATCATGGAAGAAACAAAAGAATACTTGCATATCATGCAAAACAGAGCCGTGATTCTTAATAGCTAGTGTTCTGTAGAGGTCGGAATTGTTTTACAGTTGAACCTCTATACTATAACGAATTTGTAAATGCTGGCTCTTTGTTTCGTTAAATAGGGAAATTCGTTAAAAGGAACACGCCAAGTGAAACAAAGATGGCCGCCGCCACTACCTGCGCCGCGCGTACCACAAAACGTCATTTGTCATAAAACAGGTATCAAGCCGTGAAGGGCACAAAATGTCGAGCGTTATTCATCTCATAATGCTAGGTAATACGTTATTTATGCACATTATCGCTGGAGCGTTCGTAACTTTCGTAACTCCGGATGGCCTCTACTGCTTTCTCCTGGTTCTCCTGCACGCCAGCACATCGACGTTTCTAGGTTGGTGCACTTCCGCTCATGACCACATCATGCATAGAGTCTGAAGTTTTCTGGAAATATTGTTTTCTGCATTCGGGAGGTAAAAATAGTGTAAATAGACATGTGCTCCAAATACACGTGAATTCTGGTGATAAAACTTCCAGTATGCTAAATTCGGGGGGAAATCAGGCTCAGTTACTCAAACTAACTGTACTAGTTTGGTACAAACGGCGATGTAACTGCATTTGCTGCCAAACAAGTTAGAGTGCATTCTTACAGATGTCTCAGTGAGGGCAATTTGCAGGGTAAAAATCGGGTTTCACCCTAATGAGACAACCTTCAATTCGGGGTGCAAATTCGGGGAAGAATCGGGTTGAACCCTTAAACTTCAGGCTCTAATGATGCACAATTCCTGAAAGAACAAGACAACACCGCCGTTGAATACCAAAAAGAACGAGAAATGGGTACATATCACGTAGACGTTTGTGCCAATGGAACTTTGACCGTCGTCGTCGTCATGCCATTTTCTTACCGTCGGTATCGGCGGCGCTAACAACAAGAAGTAATAACAGCACAAAACCGCAACCTACTGTCATCAGCATCAACAAAAGCAAATTAGACTTCGCGAGAGGCCAACAATACGTGCTTTCGTGTCCCAAAAAAAAGGTGCGAAGAGGCCCTCGCGCCGGTTTAGAAACAGCGTCAGCGTACTGAAAATTACCAGCAGCAGCGGCTGCGCATGTCTACCGCACGTGACAACCGCAGTAACCAACGAAAACCCTCCTCTTCCTCCTCCTCCTCTTCTTCTGGGTGAAGGGGAAAGACACGTGCAGGAGGCTTTTGACAGTCAGAGACTTCATTAAACAGAGGTGACCAAACGAATGTATTTCGTTAAATCGAGCGCAAAAATACATTGGCGTCTATGCGGACGCGTATGATTGACGGAAATTCTTCGTTAAACAGAGGATTTTGTTAAATCGACGTTCGTTATGGAGAGGTTCAACTGTATCTGAATCCATAATGTACTTGCAGATATGCAACACTGCATATGCCCTTAAAGAGACCATGAAGAGATCCTCAAAACCTCTGTAACAAATAACATGTAATGCATTCCCTTTTCATTGTCCCTTGAACCTGCACAATTTTTTCAAAATCTCACCCGCATGCAACCAGCCTCTCACGACGAGAAGCTGTGAATACTCCCCAAGGCTGTCCCTGATGGGTTACGCACCGGGGAGGTGTGTTGCACCCACTGACTGCATTTTTAGCACATGCACAAAAACAAATAAAATGAAGGAGTAACCTGATGATGAGAGATGCGAACGTCCTCCAAGGGCATCCCCACGTTGACGGAGAGCCCACTGCAGATGTTGTGGAGCAAGCGAAGATGCTCCGCCTGGACGAGTAGGGCCTCCCAGGAGGCCACCAGAGGCTGCAGAGCCTGTGCCAGCAGATGTTCCAGATGCTGCTCTCCTTTCCAGTTGGTCATCCAGCAGGGCCAATTCTTCTGTGTCTGGCTCTGTATCACCTGCCTCACTCTCTTCCTCTTCCTCCATGTTGGAAGACTCACCAGAGTCATCTTCTGTTGCATTAGATGGACAACCATTGGACAAACAGTCACTTAGAGGAAAAGCTTAGAATACAGAATATGCTTTACTTAACCTAAAAGATTGGTGCACTGAAACCCTCAAAAGAGAAATTGGTTGCTTAATTTCTGTTATAGTTTGACCACAAATATTTAAACTGATCTCAGTTCTTAGTGCGATTGCCAATAACATATCAATGTCAATTTACTTTTAGTGAGTTTCAGTAATCTGAACTATTGGTGTAGAATGATTTGGACTTCACCATTTCAGCAGCAGTTCATACATGCAATAATCTGCTGCTACTAAAAACTCCCTCTAAGTGTTACATTAGACTTGGAACCACCTATTCTAACTCCTACATAAAATAAGTGACACATCATAGCTGTAATAATCCACTGTCTTCTGTCCATTTTTAACACTCCTTCACAACACAAACAAAAATGCAGTGACCAATGATGACAAGGAGATCTTTTTCTCATATGACAGAGCATGCCACGCAATCTGTTATGCTTTTACTATAGGCCATTTGCAAAAGTTCCAGGGAGCGTGCGCATGCCGGGAAATGCTGTGCAAAACGACAGCGATGGTGCATACACCAGTACGACGACGACGATCGGAGACGATAGCAAATCGCTGTCGTTTTGCACAAGCATTTCCCGGCACGCCCTGCCAGAGCACGAGCTGCTCCCTGGGACTTTTCCAAATGGCCTATTGCACCAGAGGTAATGCAAAATATCTGCACCTGCTTGATCACAATGTGAAAGCGGTCAAACAACATGTGGTTGTAAGATGCCCGAACAGCCATCAACTTACCATACAATCGCCACCCATTTTTTCTGATCCAAAAATTTTGTCATCCTTTACTTTTTCTGCACCACTGGCAGAGCATAATTTCATGTCCCATATTTTGGACAGTTAAGTCAAAGAATAGCTCCATTCTTCGTACTAATTTTAACTCAAAACTACCTGTTCATTCAGAGCATGCATCTCCATCTCCTGACAACCAGTGCATTGCTGATAGGGCTGCATTTCAGTTGATACAGGAAGCGATTGGGTTTAACCTAGAGGTGTGCGAATATTGAAATTTTCAACTAATAGAATACAAATATCTGCAAAATCGTCCTTTGAATATCGAATCGAATATTGAATATCACGTCGCAGGATAAAGGCTTCTAAGAGTAACAATTAAACCCCGAAAACAAGCATGAGCATGGTCACTTGCATTCTGCTGATCATTAGAAAAATGTCCCAAAGTGCTAATAAGGAATATGTATTAATGTATTGGCTTAGCATGGGGCATACATGCCTATGTGCACATGTATTGTAGGGGACACTGTTGTCTAAAGTCAGCACTCCGTGGTTTATCTCATCTCAAATCTCCAGGTGTTGCAAGACTCTTTCTTTCGAGTAATAAACACGTGCAGCACATGGCCCATCTTCAAATACAACATAGGCACAACACTTTCAAGCGCACAGAGGTAATACGGGACATCGAAGTACTGACAGGCGATTTTAGCTAACCGTGTCCCCAACAGTACATTAAAATTATTTTTCCAATAAAACAATGTGCTGCTCGCATGAGGCAAGCTGAAAACTGTAAACAGCTTGCACTTCAAAAATGTTTCATGAACAGTGAACTCCTGTGTTGGCATTGTAAGTGCAGGTGAAACAGACAGAATGGAAGTAAAGGGCAATGACATATGTTCAGAATGTGAGATGGTTTAGTGATGAGCACATCTCAGAAGGAAAATGAAGCGCTCTCTTCTTGTACTGAAAATGCCTTCTACATTTGTCGTGTAGGCAAGAAACTGCACGGTTTCACTGTACTCTCACGCGTGAGGTCATTGTTCCTGATGGTAATGCATAGTTTGGAACAGCCTCATTGATTAGCGCAGTAAAGCCGCGATCCTCGAGGATGTTATATGGTTGTGCTCATCACGCATGATTGTTTCCGCACACGTTCGTGTGGAGCGATAAACAGCACACACGCCTTAAAAAACTCGCGAGTCACAAGCAACATCACTCCATACGGGTCGAGCTTGAGGCTATATGCATCTTGCTATCATCTGTAACAAGAATTAGTGCAGTTTCAAATGATTTTGCAGCGTTATTGCACACAGTTGCACAGCGCCTGAGTTGGAGAAACTATGTCAAAATATTGTCACGTCTCATTCCTTGATTATCGACGTTATCGCACGCAGCCATGATTCTATTTATATAGCGTTGACTTCCCCAAATCGAAGCAGAAAAAAAAAACACGTTTGAGACGTGGCTTTAGCTCTGCACGCAGTGGCTCTGTGAACAGCGGTGTTCAGCTCAACGCCAACAACATTTCAATATGTAATCGGAATTTCACCAAACTGTAGGTCTAACACGAATGTTCAGAGTTCGTTGGAAATCCACTGAAGCCGCGACTGTGGTGGCTATGCATGAATTAGTGTACCGCAGTTTCACGTTTGCCTTGGGTGGGCTTGAAAATGGCTGCTGTACACAAACGTGTACTCGTTTCGGTTTTGGTTACCGAATGTGTAGCGACGGCAACGCATTCGCAGACAAGCGTACTTGGCAAGCTCCACGCATCACTTTGTAGCTGTTTTACTACACGTTTGTCGCTGTTACCGCAATGTACAAATTCTAGCGCGCAGCCCGCGACAGTATTGAAATAAGCTGCAATCATATTAGAAAAAAATCGAATATTCGAACTTTTACGAATATTCAAAAACTTCTAATATGAAATTTTCAAATACAAATACAAATCGAATATCGCAAATATTCGGATTGTATTCGAAATTTCGAATATTCGCATATCTTTAGTTTAACCTGATTTCTACCAGTCAGTTTTGATGCCTTTCAGTTGGCTCTCCTCCCCTTGCACATTTGCGTGTGCACCGCAGCAGTGGCACATGTGCACTTGTTGCGCCATGTTTCGCTGGGTTTCATCGGTCGCATATACAGTAGAATCTCGTTAATTCGAAATCGCTTAATTCGAACCTCATGAGCGTATACACCGCTTAATTCGAAACAGCAGCGCTCGCGCGTCAGACAGGAACAGGTCACAGCGCCCTATATCTTCCTGGTTATTGACCTTCCGTACACTTTTCGTCCTCTTTCCGCATTTTGCGCTCTTCAAGGACGTGTAGTGCTAGAGGCACAAGACAGTACACAGAAGTGAGGGAAGACCGGCCAGCCGAACAACAGCCCGAGCTGGCCGTGCAGTCGTGTTTTATTAACCGCGCGCCTTGATCATTGGTGCGCGGGGGATGATGATGGCGATGCCGCTACAGGGCTCCCCCCCCCCTAGCGAGTGGCAGGAAGGCAGTACGCGGTGTGGAGGTGTGGTGCCCAGGAAACTCGGGGGCGAGGGTGCATTTGCAGTTGTTACGGAGGGCCAGTGGGATTGCCAAGGTCCAGCTCCGGGGGAACACCGAGGGAACAAGCGCTGGATGTTTCTTGAGGGGCCTCGAGAAAAGCTGGCTTGAGGCGTTCCAGCGTGACAGTTTGTTCTCGGCCTCTAACCATGACGGTGTAGTGGGTGGAGGCTCTGTGCTGTACGGCGTGAGGACCAGAGTAGGGTTGTTGCAAGGGTTTCCTCACGGCGTCGCACAGAAGGAAAACATGAGAGCATGTTTCGAGGGCGGGGTGCTGGACACCGGTGGCAGGGCGTGGCGTGTGGGTGGGGCTGGGGCGAAGAGCATTCATCGTGTCTCGTAGGCGGGACACGTAGCCGGCTGGTGACACGGCTGCCAGGTCCGCTTCGGCAGAGACGAGGTCGCCGGGGAGTCGCAATGAGGTGCCATAGACCAACTTGGCTGTTGAGCAACCCAAGTCGAGTTTGAAAGCCGATCAGATCCCTCGAAGGACAATGGGGAGGACTTCGGTCCACGGGACTTGAGGCGACGCCCAGGGGCGGCTTTTAGCTGACGGAGAAGCCGCTCTACCATGCCATTGGAGGCCGGGTGGTACGCGGTAGTTCGAATCCGTCTGGCGTCCAGTATGTTGGTGAGGCTGGTGAAGAGGGCGGACTCAAATTGGGCGCCCCGGTCCGTCGTGATGATGGAAGGAACGCCGTACCGCGACACCCATGTTGTTAGGAGGGCCGAAGCGACGCTGGCCGCGGTGGCGTCGGGGACCGGAGTGGCTTCTGGCCAACGGGTGAAGCGGTCAACGATAGTGAGTATGTAGCGGTGACCGTCGCAGAGTGGGAGTGGTGCCACGAGGTCCACATGGATTTGCGCGAACCGGTCGTCGGGGGGAAGGAACTGGGATGGGGGTCGGTGGGTGTGTCTCTGTATCTTGCAACGCTGACAAGAAAGGCAGGTCTGCACCCAGTGCTTGATTTGCTTGCGCATGTTGGGCCAAACGTATCGTTGGGTAAGCAGGCTTTGCGAGGCGCGTATGCCGGGATGGGAAAGATCATGGTAGGCTTGGAAGAGTTGATGTCGGAGTGATACGGCAACGAAAGGCCGTGGCCGACCTTGAGACGTACCGCAGGTGACAGGCCGGACTGAGCCAGGCAAGGCGACGTTGTCAATTGTTAAGCCGGATGTGGGGTTGGCGTGGTACTGTGCCAGCTCATCGTCGGTGAGCTGGGCTTGCGCCAAATCGTCGAGAGACGGTAGAGAGGTCGGAATGCCGATCGTGTTGACTGAGGGTGTCAGCTACCAAATTGTCGGCACCACTGATGTGCTGGATGTCGGTGTTGAACTCTGCCACGAATGCAAGATGTCGAATTTCCCGGGGACTATATGTGGTGCTGGCGGAGGAGAATGCGGAGAGGAGGGGTTTGTGCTCAGTGAATACCGTAAATGTGCGACCTTCCAAGAAGTGACGAAAGTGCTTGATTGACAGGTACGCGGCAAGAAGCTCTCTGCCAAACGTGCTGTAATGCGTCTCCTGGGGCTTAAGTTTACGAGAGAAGAAGGCTAGCAGTCGCCAGGCCCCGGACACGTGTTGTTGAAAACGGCGCCAACGGCTGCACTGGACTCGTCCACCATGAGCGAGGTTGGGGCGTCGTGGCGTGGGTGGAACAGAAGCGACACGGATGCAATTTCCTGCTTGATGGTCTCAAATGCAGCTGTAGCTTCTTGTGTCCACAGTAAATGAGAAGGAGATCTGCCGCGCTTGGTAGTGAGCAGGGCTTCGAGAGGGCGGAGCTTGTTGCACAGGATGGGATAAAGCGCCGATAGAAATGGAAAGCCCAAGAACTGGCGTAGCTTGGTCACCGAAGTGGGCAAAGGAAAATCTCTAATGGCGGCGATTCTAGTTGGTAGTGGCCTGATTCCTTGGGAGTCGACGTGGTGGCCAAGGAAATCTATCTCCGAAACGCCTACCGTATTCCCCCGACTTAACCGGCATGCCGGGTAATTCGGGGAAGTCCAGATTCTGCCGCTCCCAAATTTGGTATTTTTCGGCATGCCGCAAAATTCGGGGAACAAAAAAAAAATAAAAGAAGAAAAGGAAAAACGGGGTCGTTCGTACTGGTAACGACTAATATTTATTTCGTCTTTGACTGTGTTCAAGAACGTGGCACTCAGTCGTCATCGCCTTCCGTGCCGCTGTCTGTGTCCGTAAGACCGGATGGGTCGTCTGCCTGAAGAGATGGCATACCTGTACACATCAATTCCCGCAAGGAGCTGTGAAGCACGTCCTGGTCTTGGCTTCCAACTAATCCACATTGCACAAAGGATTGCTTGATGAGATCGTGGGATACCGTATCCCATGCTTCCGTTACCCATTGCGCGACGGTGAGGTAGGAAGAGCTTAGTCGCTTCCCAGTTTTCGTGAACTCCGCGGCCCCATTGCGCAGCCAATCTTCCCAACTTTCCCGCTTTCTCATGGCCGCCTTGAACGGCTTGTTCCACACGACGTCCGCCGGCGGGAGAAGAGGTGTCAGGCCTCCTGGAATGACTGACAGTGCCGTATTGTAGTGCTGTTTGAAGCTTGTCTTTGTGGTATTCTTCAGATGTGCTGGCGCACTATCCATCACGAGGACAGTCTTGGGCTTAAAAAAGGCCCCAGGACGTGCACACCAAACTTTCTGTTTGTAAGTGTTCATAAGTTCTGCTGTCATGCTGCCCTTCATAGCAACAGTCACCACAACTTCCTTTGGGAACTCACATTTTGGGACGTTCTTGAGCCCTTTAAAAATTATCATCGGCTTTAGCTTCGTTCCGTCTGCCATCGCACTCAGGACAACGGTGTATCTCAGCTTCTCTTTTCCGGTAGTTTTACACCTCACTTGCTTGACTCCCTTGAAATCGAATGTCCTGTTCTGTGGCAGATCGAACCAAAGAGGAGTCTCGTCCATGTTCCCTATGCACGATGGTGGTAAACCATCAACAACACTGTTGTTGAAGTCAAAAAAGCTGAGGCACACCAGACTTGCGTTTTCCGGAACTTCCTGGCCTACGCTTGTGACCGTCCTGCACACAACGTCGTATCGGGTCAAGAAGTGGTCCAGCCACCCGTTTGATGCTTGGAAGTCCTGGGACTGACCATCGCCGTTCTCGAGTATTTCTTGGGCGCGGGACTTTATCGTGCAAGTAGAAACCGGAAAGCCGTTCTTACGTTGGAGTGTTATCCATGCTGAAAGTTCCTGCTCCATATCAGGAAACTTGGCCCGTTTCTTCTTCCTTTCCTCACTTGAAGGAACGTTTCTTCGCTTTTGAATGCAGATGTCACTGAGTGAGGCGCATGAGCGAAGTTGGTCCTTGCTTTTCATCCAGTCTTGGATGCACTGACGAGGAATTCCATGGGCCCTTGCCGTAGCACTGATATTCCCGTTGAGCTCTTCCAGTGTCTTGAGGACGTCCAACTTAAAGGCAATGGAATAACTGCGGCTGCGGGAACGGCCACGGTGCCGTTCTCGTGCCGCCCCGTTGTTTCCTGGCTCTTCCATGTCCCGTTGATCAATGCCAGAGGTGTCAGCTGCGTCCATCTCCGTCAAATTTGACGAGAACACTACCGAACTGCTACACTGCTTCCCAGCGCCGTTCAGGGATAAACTGATCTCCCCATTCTTTTAGGTCACCCTGATGACCTCATGAGAAAGGAGTGTGTGCCTGTATTAGTCACAGGCAGCTTCCACTCTGGCTAATCCCTTTTGTGCGTGTGCCCTTGCTTGATGGCATTATATTATTCAAACGCTATTTGGTCCGGTTTGATCACAAAATGGAACGTATAGTCTGGGTTTTTACATGCTCTTCGCCACGAAAAAAGATGTCCCGGATTTTCCGGCATGCCGCATAATACGGGATTTAGCGGCATGCTGGCCTCCCCCGGTCTTTCCCGGCATGCCGGTTGATACGGGGGAATACGGTAATTCGTTCTTGGCTGCGTTAATGATAACACCGCTGTCTTGAAGGCGGGAGAAAAGCGCGCGTAGATGTTGCTCATGTTCTGCAGGAGAGCGGCTTGCGACGAGGATGACGTCAATGTAGGCATAAACAAAAGGAAGCCCGCGGATGATGTTGTCGACAAACCTCTGAAAGGCCTGGGCGGCATTCCTCAATCCGAAGGGCATCCTGAGAAATTCAAACGGGCCAAAAGGGGTGGTAATGGCTGTTTTAGAGATGTCCTCTTCGGCCATGGGAACCTGGTGATAGGCACGAACGAGGTCGATCTTGGAAAATGTATTGGTGCCTTCCAGGTGTGCAGCGAAGTGTAGAATATGGGGGATGGGGTATCGGTCTGGAAACGTCTGCCAGTTCAGGGCACGGTAGTCGCCGCACGGGCGCCAGCCGCCAGTCTTTTTCGGCACCATATGTAATGGCAAGGCCGACGTGCTGGTTGATGGTCGAATTATGCCGAGCTCCAGCATATGATCAAACTCGGCCTTCGCTACTTGAAACTTTTTGGGTGCTAGTTGGAACTGTGCTACTTGGAACTGTGTGTGCACAACACATCTAATCCCCGGCAGTCATGCACAGATAAACGCACTGCGTTCTCATTTTAGCGCGCACAGAGGCGAAGGCTCTTGAAAATGCCAATGTAATTTGTTTTCAATGGAATGGTGCAATCTTGCTTTCTAATTTTCACGAGTTTTACCGGCCGCCGAGAGGATTCCTATCACTATATGCGAGCACGCGCTTTCGTGGCGATCATTATAACGATGTTTTGTTTACATGTAGTTCAATGGGAGAGCTGACGGGAACCAGCAATTCGATCGCAATATCGGAGTTATCGTTATATAGAATATCGTAATAAACGGGCTCGACTGTAATAACTGATAGTGCCTATGTGCACCACGTCAGTGGTGGGGAAAAATTCCCTTATTGTTGTTTAACCCCCCAAAAAATAATAAGTAGATGCGTGCCAACATTGAAATTTTCGAATATGAATTGAAATTGAACTGAAATATAAAAAAAATTGGCCTTTGAATATCGAATATCCCATCATTGGATAGAGGCTTTAAAGGAGCATTAAAGTGGTATCTAACATGGCCCAAAACTGCTGTCATCTTGTAAAGCAGTATGTGAAAAGCATTCCCACAAAATATTTCTGTCCAAAGTTGTATCACCACGGTGCAATTAATTTGGAAAATCGCTGCCACGGTGACAGGCCGGAGCGCTCCAACTGCAGACCACACCCACTCTAGTGTGACGTTCGTGGTAGAGAGCCCCTCATTCGTTCGTAGGAAAAACCGTCTGCTACGAACATTGCTAGCTGCTTCTTGTTGATTTCTATTATTTATATGATTTATATCACGTTTTCTTTAAAAGAAGAAGCACATACGCAGCCTGAGAAAATAAGATTACGATCACAAGAGTAATATATCCGTGGCTTCTGTGCAATCTCATGATTGATTGATTGATGTGTTTAATGGCACAAAGGCAACAAAGGCCATAGAGCGCCAAAACCATGCATCTGTGCAACCAAACTGTGCAATCTCAGAATTCACAGCAGCAGAAAGCTATTGCGAAGCTGTATTGTGGAAGAGGTATTGTGGCGCCACCTGTTAGCCACTGAACCAACTGCGCGGTGAAAACTGTCGGACAGGCTGCACACTGTCGAGAAGCACGGGGTTTTTGCTGTACAAACGCAGTTAATTTCGGGCTGCACCACTCGTTCGTCCCGCGGTGCCTGCGGTCCCAAACAATCGTGGTTGTGTCGTTGACAGCCTTCAAACCCTCCGTTTTGGACATCACGAAGCCGGAGAACGCATGGCGTCTCCCAAGCGGTAGCAGACGCTCCGGCCTGGGCGATGTTGCTCACCTCGATCATGTGATCCCAAGTCCAATGA
Source organism: Ornithodoros turicata (assembly GCF_037126465.1). Taxonomy (NCBI): domain Eukaryota; kingdom Metazoa; phylum Arthropoda; class Arachnida; order Ixodida; family Argasidae; genus Ornithodoros; species Ornithodoros turicata. The sequence continues at coordinate 61,508,472 of NC_088203.1, forward strand.
GGAGCGTCCTCACCACTTGCGTCACATAGTGACGTGTGTGGTGGCGCTCATCACGTGCCTATCGTGAAGGCGAAGGAGGGTGTTTCGCGCGCGGGAGGTTCGGGGAGCTATTGCAGGAGTCCCAATTTAGCTACGGTTGCACTAATTGTGGGAAAACGGTTTTCGGCCGCCTAACATTCCATACTGACCAAAAACAGAAAAAAAGTTGTGGGCCTCTAGACTGCTCCTTTAAGGGTAACAATTAAGCCCCCAAAACTAGCATGGTCATAGTTGTGTTCTGCTGATCCTTAGAAAGATGCCCGAGGACACGCACTTGAAAAGTGCTGAGGAATATGTATTAACGTACGAGCTCAGCATAAGGCATACATGCCTATATGTTCATGTACATTCAAATTATTTTTACAATGAAACAATGTGCCGTTCTCGTGAGGCAAGCTGAAAACCGTAAAAACAACTTGCACTTGAAAAATCTTTTATGGATAGTGAACACCTGTGTTGGCGTTGTAAGTGCCGGTGAAGCAGACAGAACAGAAGTAAAGGGCAATGACTAGAGGCATGCAAATATTGAAATTTTCGAATACGAATATCAGCAAAATTTTCCTTCGAGAATCGAATAGAATATTGAATATCCCGCCATAGGATTACAGCTTTTAAGAGTAACAATTAAGCCCTAGAAACCAGCATGGTCACAGTTGCGTTCTACTCATCCTTAGAAAAATGAACCCAGGACAAGCAGGAATATGTATTAGGCAGTTCGAATATTCGAAATTTCGAATATGAAACAAATATGTGATGCTATTCGAATGCTATTTGCAACATATTTTCAGTATTCGAAATTTTTGAATATTTTTCGAATAGCACTGAATCGTATACGAAGACGGGAGTCAAGTCCTGTAGATCACATAAACAAAATACAGAAACCGACACTGAAGATTTTTGTTTAAGTTTAATTTGTACAAGCTTTCGCGTGGAGGTCCACGCTTCCTCAGGTACAAAGTGAAGTGGTGACACACATAAGTATATATAGTATAGCCATATACACGACTAAACATACTGCTGTACAAAGAAAGGGAAGGGGAAGGAGATATGGTGCCACATGTCTGTGTACAATGAATAGCTGGGCAGACGGATAAGTGACCTCTAACCGTTTAAGAACAGTAAAAGGTGCTATTGTGAACAAAAAGGCTCGCCAACCCAGTTTCGCGGAAGGGCGCGGTATTTTGAATAGCACTGAAGCGAGGTTTCGCTGTCCTGGGTCCCGCGCTGAAGTAAAAGTACACCGTTCCCTGAACTTTTGTTGGGTCCAGGGAGGCTAAGTTCGTTCAGTATAGAGATAACTGTGGCCATTCGGCAAGTCGGCTTCGCCTCATTACAATAAAGAGTTAAGTGAAGCCCACTCCACGTTACTGCCATTGTTCATTTGGTGTGCGGCTCCATTCTGCAAGTCGGCTTCACCTCATTGCACTGCTGCGTTAGGTGAAGCCCGCTTTACAATTTTTTTACAATATTCTGTCAGAAGCACAATGACGTAGAAGGACAGTCAAGACCACAGTTGAAGAACAGAAAGACAAAAAACACTGAACACGATTGTAGAGTTATTAAGGTACAAGTTTTCGGACGGACTCCGACCTTCATCAGGTGAGATACATTTGAACGGTGGTACACATATTTATATTGATGTACATATGCGTATACGAAGAGGGGAGTCAAGTCCTGTAGATCACATAAACAAAATACAGAAGCCGACACTGAAGATTTTTGTTTAAGTTTAATTTGTACAAGCTTTCGCGTGGAGGTCCACGCTTCCTCAGGTACAAAGTGAAGTGGTGACACACATAAGTATATATAGTATAGACACTGCTGTACAAAGAAAGGGAAGAGGAAAGGAGATATGGTGCCACATGTCTGTGTACAATGAATAGCTGGGCAGACGGATAAGTGACCTCTAACCGTTTAAGAACAGTAAAAGGTGTTGTTGTGAACAAAAAGGCTCGCCAACCCAGTTTCGCGGAAGGGGGGTCAGGAGTATGGGAAACGAGTGGCCCAGAATGGACAAAAGGGAAGGTTACGGATTATCTAACGGAGTACCAGAGGATGACTGAAAGTGGGGATTCAAGAATTGTGCACAAATAAATATAGATATATAGCTACTAAATTTACATAAGCGGATATAACGAGCCAGGACTAAGATTCAGACCATTTGGTGTGAGACACTTGAATTGCGAAATTAAGTAGGACTCTCTATTCTTACGTTTAATGTCGGTGCGGAACCCAGATTCTAGCAATATAATTTTCAAATCAGTTTCAAAATCGTGATTAGGTTGATTGAAGTGAATGGCGACAGGAGTTTGGCGGGCATTTAGGATATCAAATTTGTGGCCATAACTGCATAGCAAAATTAAATTTACCTGTAACTATTCAAGGTCATCCATCAACTTCCTTGATGTGACAGTGTCATGTAAATCTGGTAGGCTGACCACTGAACTATACAAGAAACCAACGGACAAGCGCCAGTATCTTCACTATGAAAGCTATCATCCCAATCACCAGAAAAGGAGTATTCCATATGGTCAGTTCTTGCGCCTGAAACGAATCTGCTCAGATCAGACTGATTTTGTAAAACATGCTCAGCAAATGGTATCTGATTTCGAAAAAAGAAATTACCCATTTGAACTCATCCATGACTCGTTTGCCAAATCATCTAGCCTATCCAGGGAGTCCTTATTCACCCCGAAACGTAAAGAGGACTTAAGTAATGTAGTTTTATCCACCACATATCATAAATCACTTGTCAATACCAATTCCATTCTTAGACGCCACCTCAATATATTACATGCTGACGAGCAATTAAAGGAAATTTTTCCCACTCCCCCATTAGTAGCATTCCGTAGATCGAAAAATTTGCGCGACATCCTCACGTCATCATGCATGATGAAGCGCTCGCCGGGTTGTTATCCCTGTGGTAGTACACGGTGCCAGACCTGTAAATTTATCGCGCCGTCCACCATTGCCCGTAGCACTTTGGGTGACTTCTGTTTGAAAATTCGTCATTCACTCCACTGTAATTCACCCAATATTTGTTACTTGATATTCTGCAGCAAGTGCAATTCACAATACATCGGTGAAACCTCCAACACAATGAGAAAAAGATTTTATGGCCACAAATTTGATATCCTAAATGCCCGCCAAACTCCTGTCGCCATTCACTTCAATCAACCTAATCACGATTTTGAAACTGATTTGAAAATTATATTGCTAGAATCTGGGTTCCGCACCGACATTAAACGTAAGAATAGAGAGTCCTACTTAATTTCGCAATTCAAGTGTCTCACACCAAATGGTCTGAATCTTAGTCCTGGCTCGTTATATCCGCTTATGTAAATTTAGTAGCTATATATCTATATTTATTTGTGCACAATTCTTGAATCCCCACTTTCAGTCATCGTCTGGTACTCCGTTAGATAATCCGTAACCTTCCCTTTTGTCCATTCTGGGCCACTCGTTTCCCATACTCCTGACCCCCCTTCCGCGAAACTGGGTTGGCGAGCCTTTTTGTTCACAACAACACCTTTTACTGTTCTTAAACGGTTAGAGGTCACTTATCCGTCTGCCCAGCTATTCATTGTACACAGACATGTGGCACCATATCTCCTTTCCTCTTCCCTTTCTTTGTACAGCAGTGTCTATACTATATATACTTATGTGTGTCACCACTTCACTTTGTACCTGAGGAAGCGTGGACCTCCACGCGAAAGCTTGTACAAATTAAACTTAAACAAAAATCTTCAGTGTCGGCTTCTGTATTTTGTTTATTGATGTACATCAGAGATAGGGGACAAAGAAAGTGGTGAGAAGGAAATACAAATTCTTGTTTGAGAAGATTGAGAGCGCGAAAAAATTATAACATTGCCTTCTTTGGTTTAATATTTTTTTTGCGCCTTCAATCCTCTCGAGCAGCATTCGTATTTACTTCACACCGCCTTCTTTGTCCTCTTTGTGTGATGTACATCAATATAAATATGTGCACCACCGTTCAAATGTATCACACCTGATGAAGGACGAACTCTGTCTGAAAGCTTGCACCTTAATAAATCTACAACCGTCTTCAGTGTTTTCTGTCTTAATATTCTGTCACTAAAGTCTACAAATTTTGTGAGCTCATGGTCAACACTGTACTTAGACCCTGATGTTTTAGGGTTAAACCCGATTTTTCCCCGAATTTGCACCCCGAATTGAGGTTCACCTACCTAGGATTAAACCAGATTTCTACCTGCAAAACTGCACCTAGGCTAGGCACCTCAAGGCATCGACATACTAGTTTCTCACAAAATATGCGACTGCCCCTTACTTCTGGCACCCTGGCATCTGGATAAACGGTACCAGTGAAAGTTTATTCTACAATAATACCCGATTTCTCCCCGAACTCTGTCTGATGGTAATTTTTCTGCCCGAATTTGCATGAATTTTCGACATCAATTTATTGACCCGATTTCTACCCCCCGAATTTCAAAAAATATAAAACCCGAAAACTTCAGGGTCTAACTGTACTCTGGGCATTGCAGGTTCCAGTAAACTAACTCCCAACTTTAAGAATTATTTGCAATAACAGATGGAAATATATGCAGTTTCTAAAAAAGTATAGGACATTCACATTGTAAAAAAAAAAAAGGAGGAGATGCACACACAGCAGGCTACATGAAACATGTTGACTAGCTCTCAATGCGGTTCGTCCACTAAGCCAGTCTACCATACATAACACAGGGGACCCTTCTCTCATGGTATGTTATTTTTAGGAGCCTCAGTTTTCTAGGCTTATTTTTTGTGAAAATCGGAGGGTAAATATCGGGTTGAAAATCGGGAACTGCCAAACAGGGTAAAGGCGGGTGATATACTAAGAAGTGATGTATTTTCAGGTGAAAAGAAAAACTTTTTTGTGTTGAAATTAAGTGAAATAATATTTATAAAGAGACTGGTGGATAATTCACTGTATAACCACTAAGGCTTGCCCTGGCCCCCGTTTACAAAAAGAATAAGTTGCATGTTCCGCAAAGCATCAAATATCGATGAGTGTTGAGGGCATGCTCGAGGCTGCAGGCTGATTCCGCTCTCACAAAACGACTTAACACAAGTGTAGATTGTCGTCCGTCATTATTTCACGCTCGCGTTGGCTGCTGCTGTATCCTTCTTTCAATTTCATGTGCCTTGCTGATGCAAGATACTCCCTTTCCCGGATGAACAGAATCTGAAGAAGTTATCCAGATTTGATTCGCATTCCAAGTGAAATATTCGTTAAACATTCGCAATGCAAATTTTGCTATTTGCACAGCTCCAGTATTAATGTATTGGCTTATCATAAGGCATACATGCCTATATGCACATGTACAGTCAAATTATTTTTACAATGAAACAATATGCTGTTCTCATGAGGCAAGCTGAAAACCGTAAAAATAACTTGCACTTCAAACATCTTCCATGAATAGTGAACACCTGTGTTAGCATTGTAAGTGCTGATGAAACAGACAGAATGGAAGTAAAGGGCAATGACATGTCCAGAATGTGCGATGGTTTACTAATCGGCACATCTCAGAAGGAAAATGAAGGTGGCAAGTGCTCTCATCTTGCACTGACAATGCCTTCCGCATTTGTCATGTAGGCAAGAAACTACACGGTTTCACAGTGCTCTTACGTGTGACGTCATGCGTGAGCCCATCATTCCTGACGGTAATGTATAGTTTGGAACAGCCCCATTCATTAGCGCTGCAAAACCGCAATCCTCAACAATGCTGTATGGCTGTGCTTATCATGCGTGATTGTTTCCGCAATGTTCGTATTCAGCACTACTTTCATTTCACAGTGACAATCTGCGTGCGTGCCTCAAAACTTCGTCGCCCTGACGAGCAAGAGTCGCCCGCTTCGTGAGGGTCGGGCTTGAGGCCATATGTGTCCTGCTCTCATCTGTAACAACAGTTAGTGTACTTTCAAATGACTTTGCAGCATTACTGTCATCCTAGGTTAGAACTTTTAACATGTGGTCACACAGGTCGAAATATTGTTACGTCCCACTCCTCAATTATCGCCATCATCGCATGCTACCATGATTAAACTATATATCGCCGACTGCCACAGGCAGAAACAAACAAAAAAAAGAAAACGAGTTCGGGATGCGGGTTTTGGCTGTGCATCCAGTGGCACAGCGAACAGCGATGTGCAGCTCTATGTCAACAAGATTTCGATGTCTAATCAGAATTTAACCGAACCCTTGGCCTCACACAAATGTTCAGAGTTCGTTAGCAAACCACAAAACCCGCGACTGTGCTGACGATGCATGAAATGTACCACAGTTTCGCGTTTGGCTGGGGTGAACTGTAATGGCGGCTGCACACAACTGTGTACTAGTTTCGGTCTCCGAACATGCAGCGATGCATTTGCAGATGAGTGTACCTCGAAAGCTCCGTGCACCGCTTTGCAGCTGTTTTACTATTCATATTTGTCGCTGCTACCACAACGTACAAATTCCAGCGTGCACCCCGCAACAGCTTCGTGGTAAGCTGCTATGATATTCGAAAAAATTAGAATATTCAATCTTTGATTTGATCGAACATGAATGCGAATCGAATATTGCACATATTCGATTCATATTCAAAATTTTAAATATTCACACACCTCTAATAATAAGACTATTTCACCTGATTTCACCATGTTTTCTTGTGCACAAAATACCACCCCATTTTTACACCCTGATTTTCAACAGAACTTAAACAAAATTTCTGACTTTGAACAAAACTATGCAGTCAACACACAATGTCCCAAGGACGTCCTCGCAATCCTGTCATATCAGAGAAAACGATATCCTGTCGAGGCTTTGCGTGGACGACCCATGATTATCTCAATAGGAACAACATCTGTCCCATCCCCAACACATCTGTACTTTTAAGGTTCATACTATCTTTTGTTTTGTGCCTAACAGATATTAGGCGCCTGCTGTACAGCATTCCAGCTGCTATCAATGGCATGTTGCACTTAGAATAAGCAGATTTTATTTGTAAGCTTGATCGTTAAGCAGATGTTACGAGTTTTGGTAAGTTATAGATTTCATTGCCTGTAGAACACAATATATCCTAATACCAGTGCAATCCCGCTAATTTGAAATCTCATAATTTGAACTGCTGGATAATTCGAAACTTTTTCTCCACTCTGGTTACTGTTGTGCGGGGCTTACCTGCATCAGAGCCTGCTGTGGCACCTGTAGTAGCACTTCGCTGAGCACTGGCATTGTCTTGATTACTCTGGTATGATGCACTGTCAGGGTCACTGTCACTGTCACTCTCTGAAAGAAAAAACAATTTTGAACTCCAAATTTATGTTTTCTATAATTCTAGGATCAAGGATCTCATTGCATTTACTGATAAGCCTACAGGGACATTTTTGCAACTTCAAGGGACTATGAAATTCCCCCCCCCCCCTCCCCCGCCCCGAAAACCTGAAAAAAAACCCTGAAAGAAAAAAAAACTGAACTGTTTGCTGAAAACTATAGCTGGGTATTTTAAATGTGAATCGAATATGAATATTTCAGACACACTGCAAATGCATTTTGAATATTTTTTTGCAGATGCAAATCAAATCGAGTAGTTGTTGATGGCAGTTCGAATACAGTAGAATCTCATTAATTCGAAGTCGTTTAATTTGAAACTCTGGATAATTCAAACTCTCGTCCGGTTCCCGTCCAGGCCACACGTATTTCAATGGGGAGAAACTCCCAGTAATTCGAATGGACAAGCATACACACCGCATAATTTGAACCAACGGTGCTCGCGCGTCGAACCGGAATGGGTCACAGCACCTCATACCTCCCTGGTTATTGACCTTCAATACGGTTCCCATCCTCTTTCCGCATTTTGCGCTGTTCAAGGACGCTTTCACCTCTTTACGACAGCAATAAGCTTACGCGAACGCTTGCGTTCTCCCTCCGTCCCCCTCTTCTTTCTCTCTCTTCCTCTTGCAGCCATGAAGGAAGGGTGGAGGAGGTGCGTTCGCGTGCAGTCACTTGCTTTTATCACTTCGTGACTATCAATATCGTTCTACAACCCGTTGGCAACTGTCATCATTTATTTCCCTATCTGGCACCATGTCAGCGGAGACCACGGCATGGAGACTGCTCCCTTGACCGACGCGGACATCATCGATGCCACATGCACCAGTCGAACTGGACCATAGGACAGTGCAGAGTGTAGCGACGAAGATTTGTTCGACCCAAGCCGCAAACCAGTGCCTTTACCAAGTGCATCTGATGTAGCAACGGCGCTGGATATGACAGTGCTCTATTTTTCTTCTGAGGTTAGTTCAAACTCCGCTTTATTCAAACAAATATCCTGAGCCCCTCAAGTTTGAATTAATGAGAGTCCACTGTATTTTGAATAGCTAATTCTTGTCACAGTATGCCCATCAGCACACAGCTACTGCTCATTCATGGCCCTTTCTGTCAGAATATAAACAAAAAAGTAACAAACACGCTCCTCTTCTTCAGGCTTTGACATGTGCATTATGTTGCCGGAATGAATTACGTTGGCAGTGGGAGTCTGAAGACCCATGCATTCAGCAGCAACATGTATCCTCTAGTTTTGAAACTACATCAGCTGACAAACTACACTACAGCAGTTGTGGAAGCTGTGAATATGTTTAGTGGAAGCTGTCGTGTACATTATACATTAGGCATAAACATGCAGAAGGCTTTCGTTGCCCAGACACTTTGTTAAAAAGATCCGACGATCGAGTGTATTTCGTTAAATCGAGAGCAAAAATAAATTTGCGTCTGTGGGGACGCCTACATGCAAACGGAAATGTTTTGTCAAAAAGAGCATTTTGCTAAATTGACATTCGTTATTGAGAGGTTCAACTGTATATGTAGAGCCGGACATTTTCGGGTTAAACCAGATTTGACCTGAATTTACGCCCCGAACGACCCGGCAGGCAGTCAGGTTTAACCCGATTTCTACCAGTCATTACGAGGGTTCGTCGCAGCTCCCATCCCGCAAGTTGGCTTTCCCAGCCGCCGGCTCTAAAGCGAAACGCACCGCCTCCAAAATATTGTCGCCACCGGCGCAGCTGATCTGAAGATCTCTAATTGGCTGGGTGATATATGAGTAAATATTTGGATGCTCATTGGTGTCTGAGAATTGACGTCAGTTTTACTTCGCGCTGATTGGGCGAGAGTCATTTGATTGAAGCGCAAGGATCCGAACGGTTGGTCGAACAGAGGAGACATCATGTCTGTCCGGCCACGCGCGTTCTCTCGGACTACAACCGTTGTGCTTGCAAACGCTAGCGGGTAGTTTCGATGGAGTTTTGAGTGCTTCAGATCTAGATTGTGGCGAACAGCTAGTGTGAAAACGGAATGGCAAATCCAGCTGATCATCACAACAGCGGAAACAGGAACGTGGCAGGGAATCCCTACACCTGCAAACAACGCAGAAATCATTTGTGCGACTTGAGGAAGGCTGAAGTCCTCCCGATGTCCCGCAGGTCAACGGTAAGACAAGTTTGATTACTTCTTGTTACCGAAGGGAGTAGTGCAGGTTTATCGTGTGAAGTGTATTACGTACAACATTTACGAGTCACTCTTACGTTAAAGGTGTTTCATAGTGCAGTGCATTGCTGTAACTTGTGCGTTTTAGATATGCCGCTAAATAAATTATATGAATGGTTATGGTATAGTTTCTCCTCATGCATGTCGCAGCCCTTCAGTCACTGTGATCTACGAACGCTTGTGACAAGTGTGCTTTTGTGTTCAAATACGAAATCAACATCAATTGCATATTCATAACAGTGATTTTCGTTCAGAGTTATGCATCATCAATAAATAGTTTTTATTTCATTTTCAGTTCTCGGCATCGGCAACAATGACACACATGGCCCAGCTGTTTTCCCGAAACTGTACACTTGTACACATTGGGTGTGCGAACTGCGGTTGGCTTTTGAACTGCCCTTTGGTGTCCAAGCACCTAAAGCTCCAGTGAAGCCTGTTACAAGACATGAAAAGATTTGTACTGTAACTTTTTCTAAAGTGTTCGCGAGGACAAATAAACTTGCTTTTTCAACCGCCATCGCTTTTTGTTCTCTGCTTTGGAACAACACATACGTTACTCTCAGCAAGAGCGGAAGCACGGTCACTCAATACTCTTTCTGGTCAGGAAACTCGCGCAAGAACTTCAGTTCGGCGGCCGAGCGGCGAGCGGTGGCGCGGCGATCATTCAGGGGGAAACTTTCGTGTCCGCCGGTGCCTGCGCATATGGCTTGCAGAGAGTGTCTATGGGTGTTTAGAAGTGTACACTTTTTCTTTCTTTGTGCTTGCATTTTGAGTGCGTAAGCAGAGGTTCTTTTTTAAATATCCGTGAAGTTTACACATAAAAGAGACTTCGTCAGATTCGAACGTGCAGCATTTCGTGATGGCTATATGTTCTTCGTGGAAGGGGAGCCTTAACTTGACGAGGACTGAAAGAAAGTATTTTTTTTCTTTGTGTAAAAAACAGAGATGGCTTGGTCTATGGGAAACATTCGTTAATAGCCTTATTGTAGATGTACTGCGACGAGCGTGGTTTGTTGAGCTCCTTCAAGTTGTTCACTGTGTGACATGTGTAGCATCAAACAATAAGAACTGTTAAATTTTTCAAATATACATCATTCAACATGATATTTATACAATAACTTGTCTTGTCAAAAAAGTCAAAGGAAAGCTGGGTAGCAGACTATGCATATGTGCTGGAAATGGAGTTCTAATGTCTAGAAAATTTGTTCACTTAAGATTTTTTAAATTAAAGGCACATGGTAGCCAGATGAGGCTCCCAAGAAGCCATTTTGGAATAGGCTGCAGTTAGCAACTGGCAGAAAACAATATAAAAAAACTCAAGCGTATGAGCGCCAACCCTCTTCTTCGGCGATGTGCACTTACATTTGCTATCACAAAAGTGTCATTGGCTCTCCATTGTGACACACAAAGGCAAGTGAACAGTCACCTTCTCAGCATCCATGGACAACAAAGTTGCGCAGGGACAAGAGGCTCACTGACAGCATGTGGCTGGGGCAACACAAGCAGTTGCGATCGTAGCCTGAGCCGTTTTGCCTTGCTGATGAAGGATGGTTGAGGAGATAGATTGAATTGTAGCACCATAACTGAGGTGCATGAATAGCTATACTAGTGAAGACAGTTTTGAAACAAAATAGTAGCCAATGGCTGAAATACTGTAACATGCGCTAGTGGCTGAGCTGCAGCAACATGTGTGTTTGCCTTTCTTCTTGTTTCCTTGACATTAAGACAAGTGTTAGGGATAGAGCAAATGCAGTTCTGGGAATTTTTCATGAATTGTATAGACTCACTAGCTCAAAACTTTCATTCTATCATGCTTTGGTGGAACGAGGTTTGAGTGCATTACAGTTGAAGCAAATAGATTCCCATGTAGTAACTGAGTTTTATCTAAAATGTACTGGTACCATGCTGATTTGAGAAAAAGACAGAGAGTGAACTTAGTGATAAAAATAAAAAGTATGAATGTGCTCACCTTCATCGTTATGTTCATGAGCAGGAGTGCCATCTTGTTCAGAGGTTTCCATACGGTCCTCCCTTTCACTTTCCTCTGGATCCTCTCGGTTGTTCCCTTCTACAACATCCACCTGCACCCATATATACACTATTAGGCCACCTGAGTAGAGGTACGCATCTGCCTCATTTGTTGCACTGTGCAACACATGTCGAGCAGCACCGCTGAGCTATTACATTCTGAGCACATGTGAGAGTGCTTCAATGAGAAAAAATGCTGCATATTCATCGACATAGGTTAACTATATGAACCTTCTCGCCCTTGTGTTTCTCCTATGTGAAACCTGGGGCATTCTTCTTCAAGAATGATAATGTGCACCCGTACTTTTAGTTTAAGTGCTGACATCAATCCAGGAGCTTGTTGCAATTGGCAACAGTCAGGCACAAGGTGTACAGATGAGGAACGAGACGAACAGATAACACCAACCAAAAAACCCACAAAACGGGTTTCCCGACGTTTCGGAGCAGCTGCAGATGAAGGTTGAGAAAGACGAAGGAGTCTGCTACGGGCTTAATAACTAGGTCTGGGTGAATATTCAAAGTATTTGATATTCGGGCCGAATATAGTGGTCATGAATTCAACATTCAATTCAAATAGTATTTTCTCCAATACATCAAATATATCTGAGTCACTGACCACCCACTGTGAGGCCATGCACATATGGCAGTTCTGGTTTATACGTAGAGCCTGGACTTTTAGAGTTTAACCCGATTCTTCCCCGAATTTGCACCCCGAATTGAAGGTTGCCTCTTTAGGGTGAAACATGATTTTTACCCGGCAAATTGCCCTCACTGAGACATCTAAGGGAATGCACACTAACTTATTTGGCAGCAAATATGGTTACATCAGCGTTTGTACCAAACCAGTATGGATAGTTTGAGTAACTGAGCTCGATTTCTTCCTGAATTTAGCATACTGGAAGTTTTTACACCCGAATCTGTGGGGGTCGGTGGGGTGGGGTGGGGGTTCCACCCACTTCGCATGAATTTAGAGCATGTTTAATACCCAATTTTCACCCCCTGAATTTGGAAAAAAATATTTCCCGAAAACTTCAGGCTCTATTTATACGTCAACGCTGGTAAGATGTGGGATAGTTGGTGGTAATCCATCACAATCGCCAGGCAGCAGGAACCACGGAAAAGGGTTAAGGAACTCATACACGACACGACATTTATTATACTACCAAGCCACGACAGGCCACGAGGCAGGGCTCGTAATCCATATCAACAGTTAACCACTCAGGCAAAAGTAAGCTCTACCTTCCAGGATTCTTTTTTTTTTCGTTTTTAACTTATAGCACCGACAGGATGACTGCAGATGCCAACTCTTGATCACCTCCATTCTTTATTGATAAACTGATAAATATTGATAAACCCCTTCAGTTACTTTGACCGAAATTGAATTAGCCTACGAGGGTGGTTCCATAAGTTTCCAGCCCGAGGTAGAAAATGCGCACGAATTTGAAAATGCGAATAAGGACGCGTGGCGCCATCTGTTGGAGGGCCGGAGCACCACCCTCAACCCTCTCCATGCTTTTGTCGGTTGGAGAGCGGCATTTCAAACAGCCAGGGTGCACTCTTCAGTTAAAATGGAAAAAATCGAGTAACGTGCTTTGATAAAATTCTTGACAAAAGAGGGACTTTCACCTAAAGAAATTAAAGCGCGACTGGACAACGTGTACAGGGAAGCCTCTCTGTCGTACACAACGGTAAAAGACTGGGCTAAGCAGTTTCTGTTGCATGGTGTCTTAGTTTTAGCAGCGCCCGCAAGGGGGCCCAAGGCTACGAGAGAAGTAAGACCACGCGCTTTGATGAGACAGTCGCGTCTCCCATGTCTCCAGTCTTAATGTAGCCACTTTAAATGTCTGTAATCGCAAGTTGTCATTAAAGACATGTAACATGGTGTCAGAAGCAGCAGTCCACCGACTATCCAAGTAAGCCGCACATGATTACGCAACAAGAGAATGGAGAAGCTCGCACCCCCGCCCAAGCTCAGCAGCGCGGGCGACGCCGCAGCGCAATGGCGGATCTTCAAACAGACATTCGATCTCTACCTGAAAGCGACAGACACAACCAGTAAACCAGAAGAACAGCAAGTGGCAATACTACTGACGATAGGTGGGTCGGAATTACTTGACGTGTACAACACTTTAGACTTCGGCCCAGCGACGGAAACTTGTACACATCCTGAGTACTCTCTCAAAAACGTGCTTCACAAGCTTGATGAGCATTTCGCGCCAAGAGAGAACGAAGACTACGCCAGATATATCTTCCGTTGCCGAATGCAAAAGCCTCAAGAACCTTTTGAGTCATTCGTCACAGATTTGAAACTCAAAGCTCGCGCTTACAATTTCGCAAACGAACGGGAGATGATGATACGTGACCAAATTGTTTTTGGCTGCAACGACGACAAAGCGAGGGCAGACATATTGAAGATGGAAGACCCATCCCTTGACAGAGTTATAAAGGTCTGCACCGCACAAGATGTCAATGAAGAATCAACTGCAAGCGTTCAAGAATGAAGGCAATACAATGAAAGAAGAGACTGACGCGGTCAACGCAGTGAAGACAAAACATCGCAAGCAAAACGTACGGAAGACAACAGATGACTCAACAACGAATAAAACAAATGCAGGAGCGAAGACATGCCGTTACTGTGGCACATCGCATGTTTTTGCCAAACTTAAGTGTCCTGCTTGGGGACAGACGTGTAGAAAATGTGGCAAGGACAACCACTTTGCCAGTCAGTGCAAAACAAAGCCACAAAAGCCACACATTCACCAGGTGCAGGGAGACAGCTCGGAAGAGGAAATTCTAGCAGTCAAGAAAAGAAGCACCAAAGAAGTTATCTACACAGTGCTTGAACGCCGAGATACAAATGAACAAATCAAATTTCAAGTTGATAGTGGTGCATCGGAGAACATTGTTCCATCAAGATATGTGCTACAACATGAAGTGGAAGACACAAGCACAAAGCTTCAAGTGTACAATGGAACAACGGTCAAACCACGAGGCAAATGCTGGCTACATTTGAGGAGCCGAGAAACTGGCAAGAAATACTCCATAGAATTTATAGTTGTGGATGAGGACCGTGTCCCACTCCTTGGAAGAACAACATCAGAGAAGATGGGACTCATAACAGTGAACTACAAACTGGTGTCTGCCATTCAAGCAAGCCCAGAGGACCCAAACGACATAATTAAAAGGTTCCCAGAAGTTATAAGTGAAGGGTTAGGCAGATTCAGTGAACCAGTACACCTCACTGTGGACAAATCAATACCTCCCAGAGCTACTTCGTCCTACAAGGTGCCCATCAACATCAAGCAACAGTTGAAGGAAGAGTTACAAAAGCTTGAAAAAAGAGGCATAATCACCAAGGTGAATCAGCCTACATCTTGGGTGAGCCGCATGGTCGTAGCCAGAAAGAAATCTGGGGAGCTGAGGATCTGCATTGACCCTCAGGCACTAAATGAAGCACTAAAAAGGGAACGACACCCGCTTCCAGTGCTGGATGATGTGCTACCAGACCTTTCACAGGCAAAAGTGTTTTCAAAGCTGGATCTCAAGGACGGTTACTGGCACTGTGAGCTAGATGAAGCATCAAGTTTTCTCACCACATTCCAGACACCATTTGGACGCCACAGATGGCTGAGACTACTGTTCGGACTAGCGGTGAGCAGTGAGATTTTTCAGAAGAAGCTCCAAAGTGCGTTAGATGGACTTGAGGGAGTCATATGTGTAGCTGACGACATCCTAGTCTATGGAGTAGGAGAAGACAGAGAAACAGCGCAACGAGACCACAACGAGAAACTGGAAAAACTCCTGACGAAATGTCAACAAGAAGGAATAGTCATCAACAAAAAGAAGATTGAAATCGACACTGATGAAGTCACATTCTTAGGACACAAACTGACACGAAAAGGGCTAGGTATTGACCCCGAAAACGTCAGAGCCATAACCTCCATGCCCCCCCCCCCCCCAACAGACGTACAAGGTGTACAAAGATTGAACGGCATGGTGAATTACCTGTCGAGATTCCTACCACATCTGTCCGACACTATGAAACCTCTCAGAAGGCTAACAAGAAAGGATATGAAATGGGAATGGACAACTGAGCAGCAACAAGCATTTGATGCAGTCAAGCAACTGATTACCTCCCCCCCATTCTAGCCTTCTATGACAGCTCAAAAGAACTCACAATTCAGTGTGATGCCAGCCAAAAAGGACTTGGGACTGCACTAATGCAGGAAGGCAACCCAATAGCATTCGCCAGCAAAGCATTAACCCCAACAGAGATGAAATATGCTCAAATCGAGAAGGAAATGCTAGCAATAGTCTTCTCACTCGAGAAATTTCATCAGTACACTTTTGGCCGTAGCACAAGGGTGATCACAGACCACAGACCACTACAAAAGATTGTGAAGAAACTGCTGGACAAAGTGCCACGCAGACTACAGAGCATGCTGTTGCAGATGCAGAAGTACGACGTAGACGTGGAGTACAGACCGGGCAAAAGTCTAGTGATAGCGGATACTGTGTCAAGAGCATATCTTCCAGAGACTGACGACAGAGAAAACTCCATGCACATCAATGCAGTCACACGACAAAGGGTCCAACAAGCAACACTAAAGAAGGTAGCAACTGCCACCAACAAGGACCACAGCCTGTGCACATTAAGGGACATCATTACGTCTGGATGGCCAGACACAAAGACTGGCCTACCGCCTGATGTAGCAGCCTTCTTCGCCATGCGACACGAGCTCACCGTCGAAGATGACCTGATATACAAGGGACAACGTGTAGTCATACCCAAAGAACTAAGAACAGAAATCAAGGCAGCTCTTCACTCGTCACATCTTGGGGTAGAAAGTAGCCTGAGACGAGCTCGTGAATGCGTATACTGGCCCAGCATGAATGCGGAATTACGGGACTACATCCTAAATTGTGATGTTTGCCAGAAGTTCGGGAAGGATCAGCAATGGGAATCACTGCTCCTTCACCCAGTACCCGGAAATCCATGGGAGAGAGTCGGGACCGACCTCATGGAATACGACAATTGCACCTTCCTAGTCACAGTCGTCTACTACAGCAACTTCTTTGAAGTTGATGAACTTACTAATACCACGACAGCTTCAGTCATAAAGAAACTGAAAGCACAATTTGCAAGACACGGGATACCTGATGTTCTTGTCTCCGACAATGGACCGCAGTTTAGCAGTGCAGCATTTGGACAGTTTGCCAATGAGTGGTGTTTCACCCATCACACCTCCAGTCCAGGCTTTCCGCATCCAATGGCATGGCAGAGTCAGCAGTCAAAACTGCGAAAGCCCTACTGAAAAAGGCATTAGACAGTGGATTGGACAGACTATCACATGTCTCTTTTGTCGCACCGCAACACACCGCGCCAAGGACTGGCAGCAAGCCCAGCACAACTTCTCATGGCACGGAGAACAAGGACAACCCTCCCAACGACAAGTACCCTCCTCGAGCCACATGTAACTAGGATCAACAAACAACAAGGAGAAAGAAGGAAGAGGATCGAGCAACTGTACAACAAAAGCTCCAAAGACCTATCCGACCTGAGGCAAGGCAACAAAGTGAGAGTGAGACCATACCAAGGGAACGAATGGCGCAAAGGTGTAGTAAAAGGCAAATTCGGGGAACGATCATACGAAGTCGAAGTCAATGGAACTATTCTACGACGAAATAGAGTGCACTTGCGGGCCGTCCCAAAAGCCTCCAATACAGAACAGACACTGAGTAGCGAGTCTGCAGTTGCAGACAGTGCCATAGCCCAGACTAAAACAGCTGATACAGTGACACCTCAAGAAGAAGGCAGAAGCCCTGAAGCTACACCACAGGTGCAGCAGAGTGAAAGGGACAAAGATGTCGCACAAGAGCAAACTCCACAGACAGCCCAGCCGCTGCACCCAACAATTGTCTGCAACCCGTGTACCCGCAGCAGGAGGACACGTCACCTGCCACCAAAGTTCAAGGACTACATTATGTGATGACACTTATTCCTCAAAAGGGAGGATGTTGCATGGTGTCTTAGTTTTAGCAGCGCCCGCAAGGGGGCCCAAGGCTACGAGAGAAGCAAGACCGCGCGCTTCGATGAGACAGCCGCGTCTCCCATGTCTCCAGTCTTAATGTAGCCACTTTAAATGTCTGTAATCGCAAGTTGTCATTAAAGACATGTAACAGTTTCGACTGGGGCGAGAGTCCATTGAAGATGATCCACGCGATGGTCGTACAGTGGAAGTGGTGGCACAAGAAAATTTGTCTCTTGTCGAGGAGGTAGTGCTGAGCGACAGGCGTCTGAAGGTGAAGGAAATCTCAGAAAGGCTGGGGCTTTCCAAAACAACCATTTTTTGCATCATCGGCGAGGGCCTTCACATGAAAAAGGAAAGTGCGAGATGGGTGCCACGACTTCTCTCGTCAGTTCAAAAGCAAGAGCGCGTCATTTGTGCCAAAGAGTTTTTGGAGCTCTGTCAAGACAACGAAGAAGAAATATTCAAGTCAATTGTCACAGGGGATACACTATGAGGGTGCTCAACTCTGATCCCCTATTGAAAAAGGAGTCGATGGAATGGTGCAAACCAGGAGAAGCACCCCCAAGAAAAGCCAAGGTCACACAATCCACAAAGAAGATAATGGCAACAATATTTTGGGATTATCATGGGATCCTCCTCATCGACTTCAAAGAGAGGAACACCACAGTGAATGCGACTTATTATGCTTCACTCCTGCACCGACTGTGAGACGCCATCAAGGAAAAGAGGCGCGGCAGGTTGAGTCGAGGTGTCCGGTTGCTCCAGGACAATGCCCCTGTCCACACGGCTTCTGTTGCCAAGGCTTCGAAGAAATCCACCACCCACCCTACAGTCCAGACTTGGCACCGAGTGACTACTTCCTGTTCTCAAACTTGAAGCGGGATCTCAGAGGACGGAGATTTCAAAACGATAGTGAGGTGCAAGAGGCAGTTTTTCAGCATTTCGCAGACAAAACTTCCGACTATTTTTTCAAGGGTATACGAATGCTGGTTGAAAGGTGTCAAAAGTGCATCGAAGTTAACGGTGACTATGTCGAAAAGTGATACACTTGTTTCGTCTCGATGACTATTAAAAGTTGGTCGGGCCGGAAACTTATGGAACCACACTCGTATCTCCAAGATGATTAGAGCCTGAAGTTTTAGGGGTTTGCCCGATTCGTCCCCGAATTTGCACCCCGAATTGAAGGTTGCCTATTTAGGGTGAAACCCATTTTTACCCGGCAAACTGCCCTCACTGGGACATTTGTAGGAAGGCATTAACTTAATTGTTTGGCAGCAAATGCAGTTACATCCCCGTTTGTACCAAACCACTACAGTTAGTTTGAGTAGCTGAGCCCGATTTCTCCCCGAATTTTTTCACCTGAATTCACATTAATTTACTGCACACGTTTATTTACCCGATTTTAACCCCCCGAATTTCGAAAAAAATATTTCCCGAAAACTTCAGGCTCTAAAGATGATCAAGAGTTGGTGGCTGCAGTTATCCCATCGGAAATCCCCCCTGAATCAGTTATGTTATGCAAGTTTTCTATTGTCTTCACAACGCATAGTAGCGCCGCACAATATGATAGTAGAGCTGATAATAAATGTGAATACTGATACAAAATATTTTTCGAGAAATATAGCTTTTTATGCAGGATATGTAGCAATTTTCGACTGTATTCGATTTGTTATTATTTGATGAAATAAATATTCTCTTAGTTTTCGGCAGTAACCTAAATTTCACTATTCACACAGCCCTACACTACAGGCTCGTCTGAAGCATCTGCATCTCACTACCCGCTTAATGAGGAAGATCTCTCGCGAGAATGCTCTTCACCAGCAGGCAACCAGCTAGCATACCTGCTTCACTTTCGCCTGCTTCTAGCTGCGAGGGCCCTGCTCTGTGGCCATCGCTTTGTGTTGTAGAAAAACTGCAACCACTGCTGCGATGGTGCGACTTAAGGCCATGCCAATGTACAAGACCCTCGCAACAAAAGAAAAGGTAAAGTCGTTATCGATAAGATAGAATGTGCTCAAAAACATGCCTGGAGAGTATCCATTAGGTGTGCTGCTCCGCATGCCATCGTTTACAGAAGTGTCAGCTGTTACGTGCAACTTTGTGGGAGTATGGCGTATGTAACAACCTCATGGAACTGATGTGCCATTTACAACGAATGGTCACTTTTGACACCAGTTATTGTACATGACAGACTTGGGTAAGTGATATTCTGCACCTTTACTCTTGCACCTTTCTCCTTTCTCAATAAAGGTATGACTAGTCAGCTTGTCTGAGCTCGCTGAATTCACAAACCCACTTCAATCAAATTTTAATTGCCGTACATGCAACTTTGGATCAACAAGGTTTTACTGTATTAGTCATTAGGCCTCTAATTGGGTAGTCCTTGAACATTGATGAAGCGCTTGATCCAGAACTGCTACATGTCCATACCAAAAGTGACAAAATAAGTTTAAAACACACAACAAAAGCACACAGTTCAGCAAATTTCCACACACAGTATGTGCTCTAATTTGGCAAAAGAGCAAAATATGTAGAAGAACATAAAACTGCAACACACAAGGCTCCTTCTGTGTTGTGGTTTTATGTTTGTCCGCTTAAGGATGTGCGGATTTTCGAAGTACAGTGAGTCTCGGTTACAACGGCCTCGTTAAAGAGTAACCTCAGGTTACACCGAACAAGTTAAAGACAACCGTCAAAATCTCTATACGCTCAATGTAAATTTCTAACAGGTATAACGAAAAGAGCAGAGTGAAGCCACTGGTCATGACGAATGCTTTTTGCGGCTGCGGCGTCCATAATACAGGCCATACAGCACAATAGGATAGTAGCCTGGTACTGTTCCTCTTTCTTTCTCTCGGAGAACGAGAGTGTGGTTTCCGACCAGAAGGCGCCAGTCACATCCAATCGCGTAGGGCGCAGGTTTCGCCCTCACCGCCCTGCCGGCCCCACGACCTTGCCGCTGTTCAGGTGGTCCGCTGTAAGTTGGCAGCTTGTTGTAGCACGGTGAGTCAACGCATAATCTTTTATTGTCCTTCCAACGGAAATAAGCCACCAGGGTAGTGGGTTGACCTCAACCTGACCTCAAGGAATTGACCTCGACAAGAGGATCTCTGTCATCAACGAGCTTTTGAGAGGCATCACAAACAGCGAACTGGTAAAGAAGTACGGTTTGTCGAAATTACGATTTCAACTATCGCGAAGGATAAAAATAAAATCCTTGCAGCAGTCAGCCTCAACAGAAACAAGAATAGGAAGCCTTTCCGAGAGGCTACCTATCAACATGTCGAAGATACAATGCTCAAGTGGCTTCTGGACGCTCGCACGAGAATCATTCCGATCAGTGGACCACTGCGAATCTTTCGATGACTTTGCAACAGCTGATAATGATGCTCAAGCTGTGTCTGAGATTAGTGGCCAAGCCATTGTTGACGAAGTGCGCACAGCATCAGCGGCATTGGATGACATGCCGGAAGATGCAGGAATACGTTGGGGCAGCCTTTAAAGGAAAATGGTGCAAAAAAAAAAAGGTACCCAATTTTCCGGGAGACTGAAGGGCCCATCCGTACAATCAAGAGATTGAAAGAAATTCCGGAGTCTTCCGGATAATCCGGGACACTTGGCAGGTATGCATTGCTATTGCCATGATCAGCATTAACCTGATACTAAATTGATACCTGATTTTAAAAAAAAATGCTAGGCCTAGATCTGACGGCAAATTACAATCAAGTAAAATCAGTCTGTGCTGCCAAAATGCAATGCATGCAGAAGGCGCTGTAAACAGCTTGAGGTTTAGATTGTAAATACTGCGAAAAGAGGCCAAGAAACACTCATGAAGTGCAGCCTAGATCCTCAAATTACATTAATATGAGTACTTTGCCATTCAAAACACAAGATCCGCATAGTGACTGAACTTGAAAATTAATTAAGCACTAACAGTTAGGAGTGTAACAGATGGGACAGACCTCGTCGTCGTCCAGTGCGTCTCTCATATTCATGGGTGGTGCAGTTGCTGACAGGGGTCCTTGCTGTTGAGACAAGCTCCCAGAATCCACCAAAGGTGAAGTGGATGTCTGTTCTACAGTGCGAGGTACCATGGGTTCCACAACAAAGAGCTCCTCACTTCCCTAGCAAAAGAATACAGAAAAAATATATTCACGAACGGGAAGATAAAGCGAGCCTCAAGTCATGCAGTCTCTCAGGCCACGAGTTCGTGAGTTTAGCCTCATTTTACCCTCCATTTATCTTTGCAATGGAACATTAATGACAGAGTGATATTTCCACTCCAGACAACATTAACAAACACTTGAAAGAATGATATTCTTACCCAATCAAGGTATCTGTTCTATTGCAAGCTCATTGAGTTTGTCATACCAAGTCAATCAAATCCACAATCTAAAATGCATACATAGGCAGCCGTGGTACCATAACCAGTGAGCACAGGACCATGAAGGGCAGTGAGAAGGGCACGGTGCATTCGTATTTCCAATTTGCTGATAATATGTACACTACCAGTAATCTACTGATAACTCAAACTTCAATATCCAGTGTAGTCAGTTTAACTTCGGGGGTATTTTAACCTAACTGACGCATCGATTTGCATATTGAGTGC
The DNA here is from genome assembly GCF_037126465.1 of Ornithodoros turicata. Lineage (NCBI taxonomy): Eukaryota > Metazoa > Arthropoda > Arachnida > Ixodida > Argasidae > Ornithodoros > Ornithodoros turicata. The sequence continues at coordinate 61,530,724 of NC_088203.1, forward strand.
GTGACACAGAAACTTCGTTGGTTTCTAAAAGTTTGTGGATCGCCCACGGCTGCATTTCGTGCCGAACGATGCATTGGAATGTGCAGAACGAGTTCACCGAAGGCACAACCTACACAGCAGTCAAAACAGAGTATTTTCTGTTGCTGGCATGGCTCCGTATTCGCAAATATCCACACCAAAAGGAACAGTAAAGGATGCAGGCAAGCTGGTGCAGAAGAGGGCAACATCCTCTGCACTCACCTAAACTCTTGCACTAATTATTGCCCAATATTAGGGGTGTGCGAATCCGAATATTTCAAGTCGAATCGAATATCGAATCGAATGGGGGAAAAAATTCCGAATACCGAATCGAATATCGAATATTTGTGCAAAATTTGCAATATGTGACTTTCGCACTAAAAGTTTCCATTTTGTAGCCCATGGCTTTAGTGTAATTTTTCTGGCATTATCTGTCACGAGAGAGACATGCAATTCTTCTGTTTAAAGCCCCTACTCTTTAATTTTACATGAGAGTGCTTCCTGCTTTTCAGGTGAGCCTACACTTACTGGAGTGGTTACCTTCATTTCAAAATTTGATGTCAGGCAGTAGCATGTTATACGGATGAGGCTGTAATTGTTTCAGACAACCACAGGCCATTTGTGAAACAAACGAATTGGCAGCCTGCCTCAGTTTTGCCATGAACACCCTTTAGTTTCTTTGCGCTCGTCCTAGGAAGTTCCACTACTGAAATTTTAGATGTAAAAGACATCTTTAAGACACCCTTCTTGTTCGTGGGCTGCAGTCATTATTCAAGAGTCCTAACCTTTTAAAGGCAACCTCACAGACATCAAATCAAAGTCCCTCGTCGGCACTGCTAAACTGCATGTGGGAGGGGCGCCGCCCCTTCCACATAAAATGTCTACAAAACTAACTTTGGATAACGTTATCTTAAACTAAACACCGTCCAGCCTGTGTTGGTTCTGCAGCAAGGGCAATTTCGTAAAGGAGGCTTCACCTCATACACGGAAGCATCAGGTGAAGCCCACTTTCGGGTTGTGTCGTTCATATTCGTGGAATAGTCGAATATTCGATTCGCGAATCGAATAGTTCGAGCGTTTGATATTCGATTCGATTCGAGAATTCGAATATTCGCACACCCCTAGTAGCAACGCATTTGCAGATGAGCGCAACAACCTCACCAACTCCGTGCGTTGCTCTGCAGGTATTCTACTATTCTCACCGTAACTACAACGTACAAATTCAAGCGCAACAGCTGCTATGATATTTGAAAAAAAAAAGAAACTGAATATCAATTTCCGAATACTAATAAGAATCCAGCATAGCAAATATTCGATTTGTTTTTGAAATTTTGAATATTTGCACAACTCTAATTAAAACGCAAGCAAACTGATGTAACGATACTGTTGGTATCATTTCCTTGAGCTTGAGGAGGTGGTAGGGACAGGAGCAGGAAACTAGTCCTGTCTACTTGTTTTTTGTCTACTTATAATTTTGATTGCGATTGCGACAAAATTTTGAGGTGCGCACGCAGATTTTCCCCATGAAATGAAAGAAGCACTGAACACGAACATCATGGAAACAATCCCGTGTGATAAGCACAGCCATACAGCATTGTCGAGGATCGCCGTTTTATTGCGCTAATGAATGAGAACATTCCAAACTATGCATTACTGTCTGGAACAATGGTCTCACGTGTGAGGTCATCCCTGTGAGCACACTGAAACCGTAAGGGTTCTCGCCTACATAACAAATGCAGAAGGCATTGTCGGTGCAAAAAGAAGAGAGCACTTGCTGCACAGTGGAACCTCGTTAACATGTACTCGCTTAAACGGTGGTTCCGGTTAAACAGTAGTTGTGCCGAATCCCCGACATGGCTTCCATAGATGCCCATGTATTTTCCGCTCGTTAAACCGTAGCAGCTTGCAGTCCCCATATCGGTTTATGCGTACCTCCTCCGTCGCGAAACACCGTCCACCGCCACAAGATTCCTCCCTCGTCGACTGCTCCGCACACGCACGGGCGCCAGGGTTCAAGGGCCAGGCGAGGAGCGAGGATCAGGCAATTATTCGCGGAACCTTAAATTCGCAGTACCGCAGTGCGTCGTCCCCACACGAGGCGTCTTTGGGACTTTCCATCTTGAACTAACAAAAGGACAACAACCCTGGACAATAACCCATTTCGCCCCTTTTAAGCCCTTCTGACTCAGAGTGCAACAATGAGGGGTCATATCTGTCATATGTACCGCCCGTTCCTCTAGCGGGGTCTTCTTCAAGTATGTTACCGTGGCGTTTCTCCCAGCGAATTCTTCGTGCACATAAATCGTCTGTTGTTTCAAACATCAAAGATTTGTACTGCATTTCTTCCATCATATGGACTGAGCTTCTTGGTAACCGATATCGTTCCCATATCTTCTTCCGACAGTGGGTCTTCTTAAAAAATCGGAACTTTGCAAAGGTGTGGTTTTAAAGGAGAGTTCTGCTTCATCCTCACGCTGTGCCACCTTCTCAACATAACCCTGGGCAACAATTCAGTGGCTCTGTGATCAATCCCTGCAATATTCCGCTGCCGAAACCCGTGGTTGACCTGTTATCATCAACACCGAAGTTTTGCCTTCCTGTCAAGCCGACTGAGCTTGATGTGGCTGCTATGATAGATTCTGTTGCCTGCAAGATTGCTGACCCGTCCGCCAAGAACCTCTTCGCTGCTAGATGTGTTTCCCAAATTCCTGCAAGCGCCATGTCAAAAAACACCAAGCCAGTGTCTTCTCAACTTGCTCCCGTGATCAAGAACCTTGAAACCTTGGATTTGAAGCTCCTTCAAAGTGACAAATCTGGAAAATTCGCGGTCCTCCTGAACCAACTTTTCAGGTCTAAAGTGGATGCTGCTCTTTCGTCATTATTTAAGCCGTTTAATGGTTCCCTGAAGAAATCCAAGTCAATTATCGTCACTCTACTTTCAAGATGTGAACACCCCCTTGCGGCAGCTATCCAGAAATGTAACCATTCCACCCTGGATGTGAAATTCTTCATCAAAGATCATAAGCCGGAAATGCCCTTACGGGTTGTGGTATCTGAACATGGTTCGTGGCAGCGAACTGTATCAGACTTTCTTCAGCGAGCTCTAAAGTACATCACCCTTTCAGGATCTATCTCGATAAAAAAACACTGGTGAGCTCATTGAGTACATCAAACCCTTGTATGCTCAACAGTTTCAATTGTTTTCGCTTGATATTAAGGACTTATACTACTCCATGAACATTCCGCTCTTGCTGCAACGTGTTTCAAGTTTCATTGATGACAATTTAACGGCCTTTCAGAACTCTGTTGGTATCCCTTCTGGGAGTTTTCTGACTGTATTATTACCTCGAGTCTACGGTTGTAACCTGGGATAACATGCCATTTATACAATCTAATGGTGTATGCATTGGGTCATCTGTTGCGCCGATCTTGGCTGAGATATATCTCAATGCTCTAGACAATGCGATTCGATCTTTCTGTAACTCTCAGTGGGTAGATAACACCATATACATTCGCCGATATGTTGACGACATTATTGTTTTGTATAATCGCCCGTCCTTATCACCTGTCACGGTTGCCGATGCTATCATGTCTCTCGCGCCGGAGTTAAAATTTTCTGTTGAGTATCCTTCCTGCAATAAGTTGAAATATCTTGACCTTACATTTGTGTCTCATTATGGTCTATGCTGGCAATATGGTAACGAGGCTAACAAACCCATCCTCCCATGTTCTAGTTCACATTCCAAGTTAGTTAAGTTTGGGATCATTTCAAGTCTTTTAAATGCTGCTTCTTCAAAAGGTTGTCTTCATTGTGTTTCGTCGAGTATCTCACGGCAGGTTAACAGACTTGTTCAAGCAGGTTATGACATGGAGTTGATTGCTTCCAGGGCTCTTATTCTCCTACGCAAGCTTCATCTTAGACCAGACATCATCAATGAGAATGCCAATTCATCTTCCAACAAATTAGTTGTCATACTGTATTATCATTCTATCTCCCATAACATTTTATCTGTTGCGAGGGATTTTGGGTTGAAAGTGGTTTTTTCTAATGCCTTCAGGTTAAGTAGATTGACTCCATTCAATGTCGTGCCAAAAGGTTGCACTGTAAAGCATAAGTCTGCGATTGTACCATGCACATGTGCTGTTGTTTATTCTATTCCCTTAAGTTGTGGTTTTTGTTATGTGGGGCAGACTGGACGTTGTTTAAAAGACCGCCTTCGAGAACACCAGCTCAACTTAAAAAAGAGCCATATCTCCAGCGAGCTAGTTGAGCATCTTCGGCAATGCAGCAACTGTGAGCCCATTTTCAGCGAAACCGTGGTTGTGTCTAGGGAAAGGGATAAGTGGAAAAGACTTTTGAAAGAGACAGTGGCGATAACGCAGCGTGGGAACAGTGTAAATAGGCCATCCTTTATCCCTCTCCCTCCCCTCCGGGAGTTGTTAGGTATTTAGGAGGTTTGGTGTTATTAAATCATTACTGTGTCTGAGAACTCTTGTGCTTGTCTTCGTGTCCCGTGTCTCTCGGTTATTCGTTCCTTCATCATCATGCACCAGTTAGTCTGCAACCTATCTCTTTTATGGGTCATATCACTCGTGTGGCATCTGGGTCATTGACGAATTTCCTTGTCTCCTGCCATTCATGTGTCCGTATCGACACAGTGAACATGGTGACAGCTTCGTATTTTTCGACTCATTACCGCCATGTCCTTGCTCCGGTACTTCAAGCCAACGTTGCCGCCTCCTCCTTCTTCAACCAGCGACCACGTGCGTGGCTGCCCGACAGTGCCGTCCTCCATACGTAGGAGACAAATGTTTTGTGCTGCCAACGAACATGTCACACGAAGTCGCTGATCGGCACAACCAGAAGAAACGTGGCAAGTACAACAACTACAGTCCTGAAGTCAGGTGCAGAACTGAAAGTGCAGCATAATAAACCGCGTACATAAGATGTATCAGTGTCTTGCGCCTTAGTTCTTTCTCATATTTTCTGAAAGTGCTTCGAATATTTCGCGGGACTTTAATTTCGCGAAAAAAGAGTTCTCGCGAAAATTACTACTTATACAGTAATTTGGGGATAATGGGGACCTCGCATAATGCATGTTGTTCGTCGGCGCCTTCATCAGGTGTCTCAGCGGTAATACGCATGGAAGATAATAAAACAAGGACAACTTTTTTTAGTTGTTCAAATAATGGCGTGACAAGTTTTCAAAGGTCGAGGTATCGATTTTATTTTTTTATTCCGACATATCGATGAAATATTGATAACTTTTTGTTATAGATATCAATATTTGAATTGACCGATTATTTTTTACAATGCTGATATTAATCGATATCAAAAATTTCGATATTTCTGCCTGACTACTGAAGAGATACTTCGTCATGCAGTTTCTCCCAACTTTATCAGTCAGTGCATCCCCTGTGCAGAGGTAAACTGTCCTAGCCTATTCAAACTGACCCTCTGTTCCTGTTAATATCATCCGGTCAGAGTGCATGCAGCTCAGTGCTGGCATGTCAGAGACACATTTACATATTGCCTTATTAGTTATGAGATAATTACAAATGATTTCCCAGACATTTTTGCCCCTTCAAGAAAAGTTAAAACAAAAAAAATTTTACTGCTCCATGGTTCCGCAAAATACATGGAATTCAAGAGGTATTGTGGAATCTGAGGTTTAGTACAGAATTTCATGCAACTACTGCTTTACTGACAAATACAGCTTCGGTGCCAGAGGTGGACAGACCTACCGCTCATAGGAACTTTTTGTGCAATAACTAGCAAAGAGAAAAACTAACGTACACCACACATCTCACGCTGGCAACAGTTGGGTGAGCTCACTTCTGTGAGCTCAAAATAGTGACAGGTACTTCCCAATGCTTTAAAAAAAAAAAAGACCTACCCCAATTTTAAAGACAATACCCCTTCCATGGACAGCTATTTCTCATATTTGGCCTTCACCGAGTGGTACCTCCACTATAGAAGGTCAAAATTTGCTGCTGTATAGCAGCAGTGGTTCTTGCAAGTGCTTCATAACAATCAGGATGCTTACCTGTACTGCGTCAATGCAAGAGGAAACCAAGCTAAAGGCACCAGTAGGACGTGCCACACCCAAGCGTACAGGAGCGAGCAGGGCATCTGCCGCCTGGCACAACTCTTGCACGGCCAGTGGTAGCAGGGCCTGAAGCACCCTTCTGCACTTCACCAAAGGTTGAGAAGAACCTGTCAGACTTCCTCCACCACTGCTCCCACTGCACACCCCGGAAAAAAAAAAAAGAAATTAAGTTTTATGTTCTACTAAGCCATAATCCCTCTGAACAGGCAGTTACTGTCGTAACACGCATAAAATTTAATAATAAACAACAGAATAATTACAATAAAAAATTCACATAAGCATGCTTTCACAGACATACAAAGAAACTTCACACCCTTTGTCATGATCCAACATATGAGGAAAATTGATGCACCACTATCAGGGCCGCCGAGAGAAATTACGGGACGGGGGATGACTGCGGATGAGTTCTGCCTGGGCCCTTCTCATCACATCTCCTGGTGTTATATCTAGGGTGTCAACCAAATTGCAGCCTTCAAATTCCCCGACTTCTCCAGGATTTCGCTACCTATTTCAAGCAAATTAACTGACCAAAACTTGGTGCTATATTTTGATGCAGGTCCCTCATAAAGCAGATCATTTACTGTATTGGATATTAGTGATGCTGCCCTACTTTTCTGCCTCTGAGCTTGTCATTTTGCTGAACTGCTATTCGCGGCAACGTTGCTACGGCGTGCTGGACCATTCACCCTTTTCTACTTGGCAGATGAGGGCGACTTTCTGCTCCAAAGTCACACACTTCCGTACAGACTTCGACAGCATCATCGGCATCATGTTGAAAAGCAAAGCAACAGTTTCCCTCCCAACCGGCGCATCACATGGTCAGAGAGGTGAGCACGTGCAGACGTGCGACCACTCTTGCTCTCTTTTGCACTGCCCGTTACTGCCGTTCTCGAGCATACTGGAGGGGAATAGCGAGAAGCGCATGTTGCCGTCTAGCGTGACTAAGTCGTGGGTTGTTGCTGACGGTAGGACTCTGCAGCAAGGCATTCCCAAGTCTTGCGTTTTCGTACTATGCGGAGTTGGCTCACGGTAAACTTCGAATAAAGTGCTTCAAAATACATGCATTTCGATTGGGACCTGTTGAAACTTCAAAATAAGCGATCATTCATAAAATGTGAATTCGTTCTAATGAGGAACTACTGTATAGAGTAGTAAACTAACTGATCTGGTGCGACCGTACGTGCTGCTTGTGTGCGAATGTACAAAAATTTCGATTAATATTAATTATCTTTGAAATGTAGGAATTATTTTCTTCCTGAGATATGCGAACAAGAAGTTGCGAGGAGGTGGTAAGCAGAATTTCAACAATAATTTTCGGAATACTGTGAACCAACTAAGTCACTTCATAAAACTAAGACTTTGTACTGCTGCAATATGATGCAGACCCTGTTTAATGAATTTAACTACATGTATACAGCAAGTTATTTTGCATTGTCTCCTGTGTTTCGTTTAAAAGTTTGACTGTGTCGTATTAGTTTTTATTCGTTATTTTTATTACAGTGGACTCTCGTTAATTCGAACTCGAGGGGGCCGCGGTATTTGTTCGAATAAACCGGAGTTCGAATTAACGGGAGACGCTCTCCTGGAAGGGGGCTTGGGCGCAGGGAGCGCATGCAGATGTGTCGCAACGCACTTCGAGTCGTATTTTACGTTCGCAGTACCGGTGTCACTTCAAGACGCATTTATATTGGCGTAATTCAAATCGTTTCAGCTGCCGAACTTCGCCGCTAATGTCGTTACGTTCCCGTTACGTTCCCGATACCGAACCGAAGTTACGGCAGAGAAAACTCCCTGAGCGTCACGGCCGCGCGTTACGACTTTGAAGGAAATACAGGACTTATATGTTCACAAGAATTCACTTACAGAAATTATGAAGCGACTTAAGGTTGAAAGCAGTCAGTATTTCGCTCTTGCAATTGTTTCTTTGAGCGGGACTGTTAGCACCGCTTTTGATTCGGACACAACTTCAAGAGTGGCATCCGCATTTTTCTCGGAAGAAAAATGGCGCACTGTCATATCCAGCGCCGATGCTACATCACATGCACTTGGTAAAGGCACTGGAGCGCGAGACAGGTTAGTGGCTTGAGTCGCCTGAACCTCCGTCGCTAAGCCGGCGCACGCGGCGTCGATGATGTCCGCGTCAGTTAAGAGCCCAGTCTCCACGCCGTCGTCTCTGCTGACATGGTGCAAGTTAGGGAAATAAACGATGTCAGTGAACGATATTGACAGTCGTGAAGTCATAAAAATGAGTGACGGCACGCGCATACACCTCCTCCACCCTTGACGGCCTCAAGAGGAAGAGAGAGAAAGAGGAGAGGGACAAAGGGACAATGCAAGCGTTCACGTAAACTCCTTGCTGTCGTGAAAAGGAGAGAGCGTCCTTGAACAGCGCAAAATGCGGAAAGAGGACGGGAAGCGTACGGAAGGTCAATAACCAGGGAGATATGGGGCGCTGTGACCCGTTCCTCTCTGACGCGCGAGGGCTGTTGGTTCGAATTATGCGGTGTATACGCTCGTCTGTTTGAATTACCAGGAGTGTCTCCCCATTGAAATACACGTGCTTTGGACGGGACTCGGACGAGAGTTCGAATTATCCGTAGGTTCGAATTAAGCGATTTCGAATTAACGAGATTCTACTGTATGATATTGGCGCTGCTCTGCCCATATATGCATCAGTTTTTCACACACCTCTAATTTCAAGTGTTCAATTTTAAAGCACCAAACCTACCTTTTCTTTCTTCCACTATTTGGTGCCATTTCAATGGTGAGAATCACAAAAATGCGTGTGACACTACGCACAAAGCGATGTGCGACACGGCGAGCTTCAGCACTGCGACCTGGCACAGCCTCGTTTTGCATCTCTCGGATGAGAGTTGTAAGTAGAGTATCCAGCATCTGCATAAGAAAACGAAAGCCTCACATCACTGATGTCTAATCTTCTAGTCAGTTGAGTTAGTCTAGTCATCACTAGTCTATCATTTTTGTAATGCATGTAATTGATATTTAATCAAAACATGACAGTAAAAAGTGGCACGGAGAAACAAAAATAATAACCAAGGACCAGCAGCCATACGGAAAAACACTGAGCAAGACTCTGCTGTGCAAGAAGAAAAGCATTATGGAACATAGGCAGTTGAACTTCTAACAGTCGAGCCCCTTTATTATGATGTTCAAGGTAACAACAACTCTGATATTATGATCGAATTGCTGGTTCCTGTCAGCTTGCCCACTGAAGCACATGAAAATGAGACTTCAAAGGAACGACTATCACGGAAGTGTGCCGCAATCAGAATTTGCCCAGCAGCTTTCAAAATGTGTAAAAATCGTGTGAGGGATCGGGATTCAGGTTCACCTCCCGTGGCTGGCACAGGAGGGTGCTACATGCGCAGGGGACGTCAGTGGTCTGCGCGTGTGCAATGGGGGAGGAGGAGGAGAGAACGAGGAAGGGGAGGTTAGAGAATCCAACGTGCTGGAGAGTAAGTGGTGTTTGGGACATTTCAGCGATGTGAGAACTCTAATCGGAAATTGTAAATACTTGTGCAACATTAAAGTGTGTGACTACCTTCGTCGAACCTAACAAGTGGGGGCTCGTCCAAGCAACCCGTGGTGAAGATGTCACTCGATGAAGTCAGCGGAACGGCGAAAGTGGAGGTAGACGCCAGCATCGTGATACAGTGCACCTGTGTACAGGCAGTGCGCCCGACCACAACTGCCGCAACATCGCTACAGCAATGAAGACCCAGCGGCGCGTTCTCAGACTTGCCAAGATTTTCGGGCTACGAGGACCGGCAGTCGCCGGACAGCTTCTTGCAGCGACTGGAAGAATTCTGCCAAGTTTCGGGCATAACTGGAGACCAGCAGCTTCAGCAAGTAGTACCTGCAGCACTAAACGGCAGCGCGAAGCTATGGTGGCGCTTTGTCGGCAAGTTCGATGGCTGGGGAGCCTTTGTGAACGTGTTCCGAAAGGAGTTCATACCCGACGACTACAAACTACGCCTGAAATCGGAGTTGCAGCGGCGGACACAACACCCACAGGAGAATCTCCGCCATTTTATATACATGATCGCCGGATACTTCGATCGGATCGGGGAGAACGCGCCAGACGACGAAAGAGTGCTTACAGCCAGGAGGCTGATGCACCCCCAATTCCAGGATTTGGCGGAGAATATGCAGTTCAAAAACCTGCGCGAGATGGCCGAGGCTGCCGGTGAGCTAATGGAGAAAGCATGGAGCCGTTTAAGTTACAAGCCACCCCCATCAAGCGGCAGCCAATTAGCTCAAGACTTGGCATTTGTTGAGGACACCCTGCAAATCCAGCCATCAAGTCAACCGAGAGGTCATGGAGCCACTGCATATGCTTGGCCTCTACAACCATCAGCCCTCCAACAGCCACCCCCTGTTGACTCTGAGCCAAGGAACACCCAGCCATCCACAGCGTGGAACAGCAGCGCTGGATACGGTAGAAACCAGGCAGGCCATCAATGGCAGTTCCACAGAGAGGGCTTCAGCAATGCTCAAGCTGCAGCTAGAGCACGGAATCAGCCGCAAGTTTGTCATCGCTGTGGAGGAATGGGCCACATGGCGAGGCAGTGTGCTACAAGACCGTCCAGAGGACAGCCCTGCTGCTATGCATGCAACGGTTTTGGACACGTTCGGCCCAACTGTCCGGGAAACGCCCAGGTGTAGGCGCTGACCCGGTCAGCACCTACAACGCAGTGCTGCAGGTAGTAGCCACAGCCGGCCGCAGCGAGCCCTTGCAGGAGGTGACAGTAGGAAACAGCGTCTTCCAAGCATTGCTGGACACCGGATCCAGTGTGAGCCTTTTTGTGCAGCTATGGCAGCTGCTTAGTGAGCAGGAGCAGCCCCTCGAGAGGAGTCTCATTCCCTCCGCTTAGCAACTGGATATACCAACACAGCACAGTCAATCAGGTGCAGAATTCGCTGGTCTGGCGGCAGCTGTAAACAGCGCTTTCTTGATATGCCAGGCCTGTGCAGGGAGGTAGTGCTAGGGAGAGACTTCCTTGTGGCAACAGACATTTCGGTTCACATGGGACGTGGTGGGTGGATTCTGGGTACTGATACACAACAGTTGGTTAACTTCGTACGTGCTCCAAATAAAGGCCATTCCCAGCCGGCAATTGCTGACAATGTGTATGCCTTAGACACACTTTTTGAAGAGCCAATGCTAGAGCATGCCATAAGTACAGAGCCAATGAAATGTCAAGACCATGGAGACGTATGCATACTGCACCTGTTAGACGAATATAACGACATACTGACGTCAAATCCCGCTCGCACAGACCTCATTGAGCACAAGATTGAGACATCTGACGATATACCAACACGGTGCAAGCTCCGTCCTGTCAATACCCAAAAGAGAGAGATTATGATAAGTGCCTCCAAGAAATGCTGAATGAGGGTTTGATTGAACCCACAGCAAGTCCCTGGGCTAGTGCGCCAGTGTTGGTCCCTAAAAAGTCAGGCGGCTACCGTCTGGCCATTGACTACAGAGCATTAAACTCCAAGACCTGTGTTCCAGTCTACCAGACGCCCAGGACAGACTGGCTGCTCGCACAGCTGGGACAGGAGCGATGGTTTTCAAGTCTCAACCTCTCTCAGGGCTTCTGACGAATCCCGCTCGCACCAGGTGACATTGCAAAGACTGCTTTCCTTTGTCCCCAGGGCACATTCCAATCCACACGAATGCCCTTCGGACTAGCAGGTGCCCCAGCTACGTTTGTTCTTCCACCTTTTGGGCACCATGTGCAGAGCTGATGACCAGGTGCTTGAAGAAGGTTGAATGAAGCCAAGGTCGAGCATATGGGCGAATTCTTCTCAAGCCACTTTCAACTTCTCTGGCGCAAGACGACGCGGGCGAACATGTGTGAGTGGTCCAGTGGTTACAGGATGGTGGGCTACGTCATGCTGCACCGGGCGCTTCCAATCAGGAGGCTGAGTAAGCACTGGGAACTCGCGCAGGATGGCCTCATAGCTTGACGTCGGCTGCAGAGTACGGAACATCGGTCCAAGAATGGGTGTTGCGGTCTGCAAGCCGTGGATCACGAGGCCAGTGGTGGCGTCTACTAATCGTCTTTGGCGCATGTCGACCAGAAGCCCGAAATGAACCAGAAAATCTGCTCCGATGATAGCGTGGGGCACATTGGCGATGGTGAATAGCCACCTGAACTCGCTGCGGAGTCCCAAGTTCGGGGTCAAGAGCTTCTCGCCGAAGGTGGAAATAGGCGTGCCGTTGACTGCCTGTAGAGAGTTGGTTGGCTGACGGCGCCCTTGGTCTTTGGGGTATGTGGGACGATAGACACCTGCGCATCGCTGTCTATCAGAAACAGCACGCCAGAGTACCAGTCAGAGATGTAGAAAAGGCGGGGACGGTGGGAAACCTTGTCAGCATGACCAGTCCCCATCAGTTGCTGATGCTGGCGTTTCCCTGGCGGGAGCACGGAGGCAGGCACTTGCGGGCACGGTCGCCAAAGGTCTGGTGATACCAGCAGACGTCAGGGTTAGCTGACTGGGAACGGGGAGACAGGCTGCGACACCGATTCTAGCGGTGAGGAGAACGGCGCCTTGGGCTTGGCAATCGGCTGAACCGGAGATCGGAAATCACCAAGTCCGAAAGGCGGGCCACTTCGTCTCGCAAAACCTGTAGCTCCGACGAGGAAGGCGATGGCATAGGCGGAGGCGAGACTGCTAAAATAACACGCGGAGCGATATCCATCATCTTGTCAGCCATCTCCGCCAAGGCTTCAAGAGAGATGCTGCTGGACACGGTAAGGATCATGCACACAGCGTTCGGAAGGCGCTGAAGGAACAGCTCGCGCATGATGCACTTGTCGAGTGCCGACGCCGTGTCGCCCAACAGCTGCGGCGAAGTAGCTGTGACAGCTTCCGGTCTCCGAGAACCTCAGCTGTGAGCAGCTGTCGCAGGCGTTCCTGCTCCGAAGCTGTCGTACGCCTGGTCAGTGCGCTCTTGAGTGCGTCATAAGGGTTCTCAGCGGGGGAACTGTGATGACGTCTCGAACCTCCGCATCTTCACTTGGTCCGAGGGCACCCACGACGTGGTAAAGCACTTTGTGAGCTGAGCCATTATGCCGCAGAGTGCGAATTGTGCTTCGATGTTCGCAACCAGAGGACGGGATCAGCTGGCCAGAATGGGGGAATCTTGATGGATACCGCCTGAACAGGCAGCGAAGGAGGGGGCAGGGGTGCTCCCTGGTCAGGAAACTGTCCTGCGCTGTTAGGATTCTGATCCATGGAAGGCGCGGAGCATTCTTTGACCTTCGGGTCACCAAAATGAGGGAAGGAACGAGGAGACAACCTTCGTTGGCAAAGATCAGAAGAGAACTGATTCACGTTTATTCCCGGCAGCTCGCGGCTGGCGCCAGCCGTGTGGTGATGGCACTAGGCCCGCCACACGCTAATGGACAAAGTTTTGCACGGCATTAAGCATAAGTCCTGCATGGCATTTCTGGACGACATGCTCATATACTCAGAGTCCTTAGAAGACCACGTTGTACACGTGCGAGAGGTGTTAGATAGGATACGTGCAGCAGGTCTTACAATCAACCCGGAGAAAATTCAGTTGTGTAGGCAATCACTCAAGTTTCTCAGCCATATAATTTCCCCAGGGGAATGCCGTCCTGACCCGGGGAAATTTGAAGCAGTACAGTCGTTTCCCTGCCCAGGAAACGCTAAGGATCTACAGGTATTCCTTGGCCTCACTGGCTACTATTGGAATTTTATACCAAACTTTTCGGAAACTGCCAGGCCTTTCACAATGCTCTTGCGGAAAAACTGCGTGTGGACCTGGGGTGCCGACGCATCCGGGAGGCTGCCTTTTCTGCCCTCAAACATCAGCACTTAGATGCAGTGCTAAGCTTGCCGGACCTCAACCGTCCCTCCATCATCGAAACTGATGCAAGTGGAGTGGGTATTGCTGCCGTCCTATTGCAAGAATGTGAAGGAATCCTGCGCCCCGTATCATTCATCAGCAGTCACATTACTGGCGGATATCTTCCTGAAGATTCACGAGAGGCAAAGCAGATTCGAGACCTGTCACAAGAGAGCGAAGTGGACTCGGATGGCGTCCTCGGGCATGTCGGAGGCGACGCAAAGCTGCTATGGGTCCCTCAGCAGCTTCGCTCAGAGGTACTACGCCTCGCTCATGACGACCCTCTTGGTGGACACATGAGGTACTTCAAGACCTGTAAACGAATAAGACAGCACGACTTTTGGTTGGGCATGAGAGCTGACGTCTCAAGATACGTGAGGACCTGTGGTGTATGCAAAAGAATGAAACCTAACAGACAGAAGCCAAAAGGCATGATGACCAGCTCCTGGGCAACAGTGCCTATGGATGAGCTGAGCATAGACATTATTGGACCCTTTCCGACGACACCACGCCAACATAGGTATATCCAAGTAGTCCTGCATAAATTCACGAAGTTTGTGGAAATGTTCCCCCCTTCGTTCTCAAACTTCCCAAGCTATCGTGGCAAGACTACTCGAGGTGTTTTGTAGACATGGTGTTCCGCGCAGCATTTCTAGCGACAATGGGAAGCCATTTGTCAGCAAGATCTGGCAGCAAGTGATGAAACAATGGGGTGTTCTTGACAGGCATACAGTTCCCTACAGGAATGCTGGACAAGTCGTTGAGAGGCATAATGCTGTTGTCAAGCAGGGCATTATGGTCCATTGCCACAACCACCGTAATTGGGACAAGCATCTCCAGGAGATTGCATTTGCTTTGCGAACATCGGACAGCACTGTCACAGGTTACACTCCCGCATTCCTGTGTTACGGAAGGGAGTTCCGCACACCGTGGACACCATCTCCGGGACACCGCACAGGAGAGAGTGTCAGCACACGAATATGGTGCAGAGCTATCACAGGCCACATGCGCAGGGGATGTCAAGGTCTGCGCGCGCGCAACGGGGGAGAAGGAGGAGAGAACGAGGAAGGGAAGGTTAGAGAATCCGGCGCGCTGGAGAGTGAGTGGCGTTTGGGACATTTCGGCGATGTGAGAACTCTAATCGGAACTTGTAAATACTTGTGCAACATTAAAGTGTGCGACTACCTTCGTCGAACCTGAAAATCGAGAAGCAATGTCTTTTATCTTTCTTCTGTTTTTTTTTCTTTTTTTTTTTACTGCGTACAAAGGAAAGAGGCACACTCAGAGGCACTGTGTGCTCAGAGCATAATGCACTGGGATTAGATGCACGCACAGCTCAGACCAAAACTTCAAAGGAGGTTCGTGAGAGGAAAGAAGATTGCTTCCTTTTCACACTGTTGTATCGCCCACAAGTTTTTCTGGTTGCTGTGCACAATGATGGTATCAGTGGCTTCATGAAGCGTTTTAATGAGAAGAGGCACATGTCTCGAAATCAAGTTGTGCGCGCTTGATGTGTTGCTTTGTACTGGCGTACCGATAAAAACCTTGTTGCGAAGTACAGTGCCTTAAAAAATGGCAGTCGGCGGAGAGAAGTGGACGAGCCGCATTCTAATGAACAATGCAATTACAATGCTGCGAGGAATCAATGGTGTCATCTCAAGAGGTGCAGTACCTCATGTGTAGAACCTGAAGTTTTAGGGTTTAACCCAATTCTTCCCCGAATTGGAGGTTGCCTCATTAGGGTGAAACACGATTTTTACTAGGGGTGTGCGAATCCGAATATTTCAAGTCGAATCGAATATCGAATCGAATGGGGGGAAAAATTCTGGATACCGAATCGAATATCGAATATTTGTGCAAAATTTGCAATATGTGACTTTAGCACTAAAAGTTTCCATTTTGTAGCCCATGGCTTTAGTGTAATTTTTCTGGCATTAACTGTCACGAGAGAGACATGCAATTCTTCTGTTTAAAGCCCCTACTCTTTAATTTTACATGAGAGTGCTTCTGCTTTTCAGGTGAGCCTACACTTACTGGAGAGGTTACCTTCATTTCAAAATTTGATGTCAGGCAGTAGCATGTTATACGGATGAGGCTGTAATTGTTTCAGACAACCACAGGCCATTTGTGAAACAAACGAATTGGCAGCCTGCCTCAGTTTTGCCATGAACACCCTTTAGTTTCTTTGCACTCGTCCTAGGAAGTTCCACTACTGAAATTTTAGATGTAAAGGACATCTTTAAGACACCCTTCTTGTTCGTGGGCTGTAGTCATTATTCAAGAGTCCTAACCTTTTAAAGGCAACCTCACAGACATCAAATCAAAGTCCCTCGTCGGCACTGCTAAACTGCATGTGGGAGCCGCGCCTCCCCTTCCACATAAAATGTCTACAAAACCAACTTTGGATAACGTTATCTTAAACTAAACACCGTCCAGCCTGTGTTGGTTCTGCAGCAAGGGCAATTTCGTAAAGGAGGCTTCACCTCATACACGGAAGCATCAGGTGAAGCCCACTTTCGGGTTGTGTCGTTCATATTCGTGGAATAGTCGAATATTCGAAAAATCGAATACTGGATATTCGATTCGCGAATCGAATAGTTCGAGCGTTTGATATTCGATTCGATTCGAGAATTCGAATATTCGCACACCCCTAATTTTTACCCAACAAATTGCTCTCACTGAGACATCTGTAGGAATGCACACTAACTAGTTTGGCAGCAAATGCCGTTATATCACCGTTCGTACCAAACCAGTACCAGCTAGTCTGAGTAACTGAGCCTGATTTCTCTCCGAATGTAGCATACTGAAAGGTTTTTCTGAATTTGCATTAATCTAGAGCACATGTTTATTTACCTGATTTTTACCACCCGAATTTAGAAATTTAGAAGAAATATTTCGTGAAAACTTCAGGCTCTACTCGTGTGATTCCGGCAGATTTACAGAATGTGAGATAAAACTTCAACCTAGATAAAATGTTTTATGCTTCAAAGAAATGGACATGTTCAGTAGCATTCTGAGGTTTTGTTTTGTGTTTATTTATTTATCTATCTATTGTTTTCGTTATTGCATTGTACCCTGTAGCCTTACCTAAGATCTGGATAGTGCTCTATTGATATTTAGGTACCTTTCATGAAAGTAGCTTTAACCAGGATTTTCCCTCTGGTTCTGTCAGTTGTATATCATTCGTCGAATTGATTAGATGAGTGAATAAAAATATTAAAAAATGACTGATTTATTTATTTATTTATTCTGCTACACTGCTTTACTTCATTGACGTCATCCCAGCTGGAGATTTCGTCAAAGTTCATACATACTCTGACGCAATCAGACTTCACGTTCCCCTCAACATCGTTACAAAAAAGTTTGGTTTACCAGTTTGTTCATGTCTCCTGAATTTTGTTCTAAAGAAGTTGCAAATCAAATCCGTTTTGTGTTTCGTTATGGGTTTATGGTGTCTTTACTCGGTTTATCTATTCAAATGTGTGTTCATGTTGCATGTGCTTTCTTTTGGGTGAATGCAACTCACAAGTACAGAAAACCCCCGTTAACTCGAACTCGCTTATCTCGAAATATCGGTTATCTCGAATATTTTTTGCGTCCCGATCCATGTCCCAATGCTTCCTATATATTTGGGCCCTTTTAAGTCGAAGCTTTTTTTTTGCCGGAGTACGGATATCTCGAAATCCCATCACCGGTAGGTCAGCGTACCTACGGCCGATAACGTGCATTCTTCGGTCCCCCAGGCTAGGTCAAGGTCAAAGCCTTTCAGTCCTAGTGACTCACGCGCCGCTAGCTGTGGCAGGCAGACAGCACTCCCCTTTCCACCCAACGGTACTCCTCCTCCTCCTCCGCATTCGTCCGAGCATCTCTTCGTTTTGTTCTTCGCGGTGCCATGATGGCTGAACAACGCGCATGAAAGTCCCTGACTTTGGAGCGGAAGGTGGCACTTATCAAAGGCCTGGTAGCAAGTTCATCAAGCCAATAGCATGAACTGTTTCATTCATGCGGGTTCCTGGTCTTCCATCGCCGCACCGGAGCCAGCAGATCACTTCAGTGGCTGTGATGAATTGTGCAACGACGTGATGCGCCTCGCATGTTTTGGGGAGAGTGACTTAGGACTTGAACATCGAGGACTATGCGCTTTACGACGGCGATGTTCCAGTAGCGGTGAACTGAGTGATACAGAAATCGTCGAGAGTGGCCGCGGTAGTGACATGCCGGGAGGAGCGTCTCATGCGTTGCACTGAAGTGCTTGAAGATGCTTTCTTGTTCATAGACGCAAATGCCACGCAGATTGCTATTACGGAGTTATTCAGTCTCAGATGATGTTAAAAAATAAATGGCTTCGGAATTGTTTACGAGCCCTATTACTGTAGGAACGCCTTTTTTCTTTTTTACGTTTCATAACATAGCGCATTGTGGTAACATCGTGGCAACGTAATTTTCGCTGTTCGCTTAACTCGAAACCCCGCTTATCTCGAAATTTTTTCCGGTTTTTACGACTTCGAGGCACATTTGCCAATCAAATAAAAATTCTTACAGAAGTTCACCAGATTACAATTGCGTAGAAGAATGAAAACCACAAAACTGCAAAAATTTACTAGCTTTGCTGTGTTAAGTGCACTAGACTGCTAAAGATCAGACCATCAGGCCCTCTGATATGACCACCGAGACATTGGTAAAAGTGAAGGCAGTCAAGTATGTGTATTTCCAAGTGAGTATTTTCAAGTGATGTATTTTCGGTAGAGGTGTGTGTATATTCGAAATTTCGAATACGAATCGAATATTTTCAATATTCGATTCGTATTCGGGAATTGATATTCTAAAGTTTCGAATAACCGACTGCTTCTTTGTTTTTTTTCGCGTTCGAAAGCCCACAGCCATCTGTTTGGCAGCAATGTTGTTGAGAGCACCATTGGCATCGTCAACATTGAGCCGACAGCCGAGCCATACCAAGCCTCTGGCTATACAGGATAGGCCGCGTTGCGTGAGTTTGTGCCCATGTGCGTCTCTCCTGCTGCCAACGGCTTCGTAGTTTCAGTTTTGGGAGTGACTTTTACTGCTTTTATCGCAAGTTCCACAGTCTTTGTGGGGTTGGTGCATTGCCAGCATGGACGATATTGAATGTGACGGTGGCAGCGATAGAAGCAGCTCTGGAAGGTGCGGGATCTGGCAATACTTCGACAAAATTTCCTCGGATGTGGCGTCGTGCAAGACGTGTGATCGCTGCTTCAGAACTCCCAACTGGAACGACGACACTGCTTCAAAATCACTTGAAACTTCATCCACAACTGTTCGCTGAGTATAAACATTCTAAAAGCGAGCAGAAAGTGTCGCAGCAGCCAACACTTGTGCAAATGGCCGCAAAACATGCGCCTTTAGAGAGGCAGAAAGAGGAAGCTCTGACTACCAAGATTGCAGAGCACTGGACATGCAGCCTTACAGCGTTGTGGAAGACCGCGGTTTCACTGCACTGATGAAGGAAGCGATTCCGAACTATTTCTTACCGTTTCGAACGACACTTTCGCGTGTGACGGTTCCACGCCTTTACCACGACACGCGACGGAAGGTTCAACAAGAGCTGTCTGCTGCATTTGAAGCTAGAACCTCAGCATGCACATTCACGTGTGACATGTGGACATCAAACGTGAACCATTCGTACATGAGTATGACCTGTCACTTCATGACGACTGGGTTTGAGCTAAAACGGTACACACTAGCAACGAGGCACATGCCTCAGTGTCATAACGCACTGAACCTGTCCACGCTGCTCGATGAATTGTGTGCTGAGTAGAATATCCCGAGTAATGCGATGATCTTTGTCATCACAAACAATGGTCGAAACATAAGGGCTGCAGTGAGGCAGCTCCTTGGAAGGAACATGCATGCTTTGCACATACTCTACAGCTTGCCATTAGTGATGCTTTACCCCAAGTTCCCGGTTGTAGTGAACTTTGTAAGAAGGCACGAGCCATTGTGGGCCACTACAAGAACAGCTTGTCTGCCCAAAAGCGCCTTGATGACCTGCTCTTTAAAATGGGTAAGCCCATTCTGCACCTGCTTCAAGATGTTCCCACACGCTGGAACAGCCAGTACATTATGCTCTCTCACTTGATAGAGATGAAAGAAGCAGTTACTGCGGAGCTTGCTACTTCAGACTCGTCAATGGACTGCTTCACTAGTGCAGAATGGAAGTCTGTGTCAGATATTGTGAACACATTGAAGCCTTTCTACAATGCAACTGTAGAGGTTAGTGCAGACAAATACCCCACTTTGTCCTGTCTGACTCCGATTGTCTTTGGTCAAATGCAGTGCCTTGTACAGCTTGGAGGACAATCACCGCTGGCCGAGTGCCTTTTGAAGTGCATGAAATCTCGCTTTGCAGGCTACGATTTTGACGAGACGGCAACGCTGGCAATGTTTTTAAATGGACACTGTACAATAACAACGATCAGATGAAAATGTGGCTTGCAGACCTTGTAAAAAGAGAACTAGGCACTTCTGGAGCAGAGTTGGAGCAGCATGGTGAGGCCGCCAGTGTTCTGCCTGACTCTACTCCATCAACTTCGTCAACTGACTCGTGGAGTGCTTTTCAAAGACTAGCCACATGCACGCAGCTAGGAGAAAAGGTGTTACTGTCAGAAGCAGATGTCAGAGCTTATGCAGGGGAACCATTGCTTGGGAGAGATCGAGACCCGTGCAGCTGGTGGCAGACAGCTGGTCGTTACAAGTTCCCCCTACTGGCGCAAGCACACCTCAAGTATTTGGCCATTCCTGGAATATCTGTACCTAGTACGATGGTGTTTTCAACTGCAGGAGCAATTGTCAGCAAAAGAAGGGAGCACTTGCTACCGCAGAATGTGGAATACTTAACTTTTCTTCATGACAAGTTGTGACTGACTGTGTATGACTGATTGCTACACCATCCACAAACACTCTTGCAAATTGTATTCAGGTGTATGTACCTTTTCTGAGTACCAAGAACATGCTAGCCACCAGTTGTGTCCTTGCTGGATTCCTAGGGTCCTTTCTATTACAAGGTAACGCTGTTGCAGGCATGATATTCGAAATTCGATTCGATATTCAGGGAATATTTTTTTTACATTCGTATTCGATTCACATTCGAAAATTTCACTATTCGCACACCTCTAATTTTCGGGTTTTATGTTTTTGAAATCGGGGGTAAGAATCAGGTATTATTTCAGGAGCCGTAAAACAGGGTCAAATCGGGCAAGATCGGGTGTAAAAGTACATTTTCAGGTTGAAAATAAAAGAGAGCGATCTCACATTTTAGATGAACACAAAATGCGAGACAGCCGTGTTGAAAGTGCAGTGCATAGCATTCTGCAGTACGTGTATCGCTGGCTGTATTGGCACTCTGATAAGTTAGTTTTCAGGGCATTCCATGTTTTACCCTAAGTGATGATGATGCAAATAGGGGGTTAAAACAGATTTTACTAGGTTTAATCCTAAAACACAGTGCCCTAAGTAAGTGGCATGCATCTCTGGCTATGAGATAAGGGCTACGGCGACGCTGAGCTGTTCAAAGGATGGCCCGACACTGTCATTTAACAATTAAGTGACACTTAGGCACCTCAGCATATATTCTGCCCTTTTCTTTTTTAGGGCTGAAAATTTGATAAAGCTGGATAGATGCAGCACTTCAGGGATGTAGTTCACAGAGTATAAATAGGGCCTGACCTTTTAGGGTTAAACCCGTATCCGCCCGATATTTACCCCCCGAACGAAATCTGTAACTACCCGAAAACATCCGGGTCGCGTGGCACACTCATAAGCGTGCATTCAAATAAAGTTTGATAACATTGCTAAACATTAGTTTCATGTTAAGACAAATTTTTATTAAAAAAAAAAAAAAACACCCGAATACACCCGAATTCCTGACGACAGAATATGCCGTAACGAGATTTAACCCGAATACACACGAATTTTCAAATGAAAAAGATCACCCGATATTTACCCCCCGAATTTGGCCAAAAATAAAACCCGAAAAAGTCAGGCCCTAAGTATAAAAGGTTATCTCCACATGTGTATTACAGAAACTCACCTCCATGCTGCACTTGACAAGTAAACAATGAACAAACTTGTCAAGCAGGGCAGTGCCATTCTGTGCTCCAAGGTGCCATTGCTCTTCCTCACAGCCCAATGGTGCATTACTCCAAGATCCTCCCTCAGCATTCTGAGTGGTGGGAGCAGCAGAGCATCCTGAGTAGTCCCGTGCACCAGCCATCAGGGTGGTCTGTACAGCATACCAGTCACTCAGAAGACGCTCCAAGGCACGCCGAGAGAAACGTGGGGGTTCGAGGTCATGTTCTGGCATGTCTGCTTCAGCTGCAAATACCAAGAGAGTTCTACATTTTCTCATCTGAGGACTACACAATATTTTACACAAGAGCTGAGGTACTATGTGCAATGCAAAGCTCAAGGATGCACAGGAAAGAGGATAAGTAGCAAGAGTGACAACCTCTGTGGTTTGAAACCTCCTGCAATGGATGGCTGTGCAAGCAGCCATCTGTATATCTGTATATGGAATGCATATCTTGATTGATATCTTGATATATCTGTATATGGAATGCATATCTTGATACAGTGAATCTGCAGTGAAGATATGAATGCAGTAAGGAAAGTCTGTAGTCTCAATTAACCGGCTATGGATGCCCATGTATTTTTTCTCTCTACAACTCAATATCTTTAAACCGAATATTAATGGACACACGTTCTATTTATCATTAGTCCATGTATCAGTTCGAATTATCCGTAGCGAAGCCGATTTGAGTGTGAATTAACGGGCTACCTTATACATTGATGTATATCGGGAGCATGGCGGGACCATGATGACTTCTTCGAATCACCCAGAAATTTGAATTGATGAGGTGTGAATTAACGAGCTTTTACTGTATCTCTGTAACCATATTTTCTATTTTGATCCTGTTTGTTTTATTACAGTTATTGAACCTTTGCGCAGGTTGTGGCATTCTTATTTTTTCAGGTTGGTGAATTTAGAATTTATTAATGGTGATGTAATTACATGCCAAATGTATCATTCGCGACCACATTCAATAAAGTGAAAACTACGACTTTGTGACTACGACTATGACTTTGCACAAATTTTAAAAAAAGCATGTCACAAACTGTAGTATGTATTTGGCAATGCATTTGTAGCATGCTTAAGATGTGCTACCCTCCAAATTCTGCAGGCCTTGCACAAGATGCAAAATTTAATGAAATCTTCAAAAAAATTCAATGAAAAGTTCTTAAGGCATGTATCACAGATTTTTTTACATTTTTTTTTATGGATTCATTTTGGAGGCATTACCAGTACTTTTGTGAATTTTCACCAAAATCTATCGAGAAACGAAAAAGTTTGTGTTGATCCCCACACCCCTCTTAAACACAACTTCAACCTAATGGCATTGAGGTTTTCAGTCAGAACAAAATATCGTAAAAAAAAGTTCCCTGTCTATTCTAGACACTGGAACATACGAGGGGTGTTCACGTCAAACCGGGACTTTCTGTCTCCTGAGTGTACAAACGGCTCGCGCTACTTCTTTTTCGTCATTTTCACACGCGACAGGCCTCCGCGTTCACCACGTGGTAGTCCAAAGTTTGTGCAAAACAGAAGACACATGCGAGACAAGATGGTCGACAACGAGGTGAGCGCGCACATCGAACAGCGAATTGTCACGAAGTTTCTCGTCAATGAAGGTGTAAAGTCATCTGAAATACACAGAAGACTTCAGGCTCAGTATGGCCACGATACACTTAGCCGCAGCAAACCGTTTGAGTGGTGCAAACAGTTCCGAGACGGCCGCACATCAGTGCAGGACGATCTCGGCCGGGGTTGCTCATAGCCCAGTGTCAGAGTTCCTGAGAACATCCAACCTGTGTGTGTGTCCTAAAAAGGACCGACGGATAACATGTCTCGAACTGGCTCGAAAGACAGACCTTTCTGTGGGAACGTTGATCACTATCGTTCATGAACACCTCCAGTTTCGGAAAGTTAGTGCCCGTTGGGTCCCGAGGCAGTTCTCCGTGTTTGACCGGCAGAGAAGACTGGAAATCTCCCAAGAGCTAAGGCACCATTTCGACACTGAAGGACAGCCGTTTTTTGATCAGATCATCACGTGCCATGAAACGTGCACCATTTCACTCCTGAGTCTAAACGCGCATCAAAACAGTGGAAGCATCCGGGCTCGCCAGCTCCCAAGAAGTTCCGAAGCACCCCGTCTGCGGGTAAGGTCATGACCACGGTTTTCTGGGACAAGGCTGGCGTTGTCCATGTTGATTTTCTGCCCAGTGGTACTACCATCAATAGTGCATATTACCGCCAGGATCTCAGGGATGTGCATAAGGCGCTGAAGCAAAAGCGGCCTGGCCTCATCACCAAAGGAGTCCTCCTCCTACAGGACAATGCACGTCCGCATACCACGCATCTCACGACACGCACCTTACAGGAACTTGGCTGGGAGTTGGTGCCACATCCCCCTTACAGCCCAGACCTCGCCCCCAGGCGATTTCCATCTCTTCGGGACACTGAAGGCGCTACTTGGGAGCCGCCACTTCAGCTGCGACGACGAGGTCAAGAATGCGGTCCGATCAGTGCTGGTACGCGCCGGTAAGGATTTCTACGCTGCTGGCATCCAAGCCCTCGTGAAACGCTGGGACAAATGCATTTGTGCAGCTGGAGATTACGTTGAAAAATAAAACTAATTTCTCGTCTAGAAGTTCATTTTACTTTTGCGAAAAATCAAAAGTCCCGGTTTGACTTGAACACCTCTCGTTCGTTACACTGCTGGGATAAATTGTATTGGGAGTGAGTCCTCTTTGTCTTCTTTGTGTGTATCCTCTAATTTATTTGTTTGCATGATGAACTTGCTTTATTTTACAAACTGCAAATTTTTTTACGGATGTACTTTTCTGCTTCAAGTTGGAAAGAGTTTACATTTTAAGAATGATTACAAAATATGTTTAGAAATGCCATTGGAGCAGATTAGGAAATGCCTCCTTTATACTGCATTTTATGCTTTGCTATACCTTTGTGTGCCTCTAGAGACAAGAACCCCGCATTTCCCCCAAGACAACAAAGCCTGATCATATGATTAGAAATAGAGCCTGAAGTGTTCGGGTTTAACCCAATTCTTACCCAAATTTGCACCCAGAATTGAAGGTTGCCACTTTAGGGGTAAAACCAGATTTTTACCTGGCAAATTGCCCTCTCTGAAACATCTGTAGGAACGCACGCTAGCTTGTTTGGCAGCAACAACAATTACATCACCATTTGTACCAAACCAGTACATATTTATTTGAGTAATAGAGGCAGACTTCTCTCCGAATTTTGCATAGTAAAGTTTTCCTACCAGGATTCGCATGAACTTAGAGCACATGTCTATTTCCCCGATTTTTACCCCCTGAATTTGGGGGAAAAAAAAACATTCCCGAAAACTTCAGGCTCCAGTTATAAGTTATAAACGCACCAAGATCTGAGCTGGAGACCTTCCTGGGCGCATTAGAACTGCGCGAACGAGACGGGCGGTACTGGCGCTGTTCAACCACTTGCCGCCCAACTGTTTGCACCAGGAACAGTAGGATTGTCTCCCCTCTATGAATAGAGAAAAGTACAGATGAGCTTTCCAGAGTATCAAACAATTTACTGATATCAAAATCACACTTTTGTGGCAGAGTTTCTCAAACAACGTTCATATAGTGTGAATGAGTGATGTATTTTCTATTTTCCATCCAGTTTTGTTTACAGCACTTACTATAATGTGGCGATGGTAATGACATGAGACAATGGGCCTTTGTGCCATGTACAGGGCTCACAACTGAAAGATGTACAATATAAGGCTAAACGTGTTATGTTTTCTTCAGGAAACAAACAAGCAGGATGCTTTCAGGTGCAGGAGACCAACAGTACAAGAGGCATCAGCCTTAAAGATCAGTCAGGATTGTCGACAAGGATGAAGAGAGGCTCGAGCGGCAGAGTGACCGGAACAGAACGAAAAGGGCAGCGAGCCGTATTCTTAGACTATCTTCGAGTAGTCTTTAGCTCCATCGCTGTCGTATGATTGCTGGACAGCTTTTCATGCTGAGCAGTTACTATGTGGATTTGTTTTCAAGCTGACACAAAACTGTCTTGTTGCAGCATGAGGTATTGTGACAGTTGCGGAAGATGTCCGTGCAACTGACACATGGGGCTTCCCTACAAATGATATCTATCATATTTTTTTCTCTTAGAAGAGCTATAGAAAAGCTGAAAGCAATTATGTGAGACAATAACATCATGTTGCAACAAAATCTAGAAGAATGAATGTCTCACAACGAGAAAGTAATACCACATAGATGTGCAACTGAAGGTCCCCGAGACAACTGTAAAATATATGTAGGGCTTGAGGTTTTCGGGTGAAACCTGATTTCTCCCCGATTTCTACCCCCCGAACGCACGTTCGGTGATTCGAGTTAAACCCGATTTCTCCCCAAATCCATCCCCAATCCAAGCGTGTATCATATTCCACGCAACAAGGCGACAGAAAAGCTATACGCAATGGCGGCCCTCTAGCTTACTCTGGCGACCCTGTTCCGCCGTGAAAGGGTGAGAAGAGCCAGAAGAGCATGCGCAGAAGAGGGTAGGAGGGAAAGAGAAAGAGCCAAGAACGCCTCGAGTTGGACGCCTTGCGTGCGCGCTACTGGCCGGCTGTGTACGCTTTGGAAGTTTCGCTTTGCGACGCCATCACTATGGGACGGCGAAAAAAGGCAGCGGAGGAATGGATTCATGATTTTCCGGACATGGAACTAAGCAAGAAGGCGAGAGGCTGTGCGGGCCCAGGACCTCTGGCTCTAGTATGTCGGTACTGCTCACTGCAATTGTCTCTGGGCCCGCCAAAAAGCCCTACCACCGTGTCAGAGAACACGTGGCCTCACAAAGACACAAGAGGATGAAAGAGCAAGCAATGTCTGAAGAAGTCGAATCGAAGCAAGCGACCATAGATGACATCCTCATCCGCCGTTGTGAACGTGAGAAAGAGTGCACAGGCGCTATTCACGACTTCGTGTGTGCGTTGTGTTTCGCTGGACTCAGTCTACAACACGCGGATGGCGCGCTTGGGGACTTCGTGAAGCGCTACTGCCCTGCCACAAGAACAATGCCAGGTGCCAAGCAGCTCCGTGATAAGCATATAAAGGAAGTGTTCAAAACGCAAGTAGCGGTTATAAAAAGAAAAATTGACAGCACGAAGATAAGCATAACCGTCGACAAATCACCGGATGTCTTAGGAGTACCGACGGTAAACACCCCGTTCACCTACTTCGACTCTGAAAGTCATGAAAAAGTGGTGCATCTCGTTGATGTGTCACAAGTGAGTGCTTGCAACAGCGTGACTGTAAGCAGGGTGCTCTCCTCAGCTCTCGAAAGATACGGGAAGTCGTGGGAGGACGTTGCAGCAGTAGCTAGCGACTCTGCAGAATATATGAAAAAAGCTGTGAGAGACGTCTGCGACTGTGAAAACCTGAGCATCTTGCACGTCAAGGACATTCCCCATCTTATACACGTGGCTGTCAATGCAGCCTTGTCACACGAGTCAGTGGCTGACGTAAGAGCTGCGGTGATCAAGTTTGGAGCGCTCTTCAAACACGCCAATCAACTCTACCAGTGCTACGTTCATGTATGTCTGTCGAGCGGCGTGGAACTGACTAACATAAAGAAACCTTCCAGTGTTGTTCCAGTGTGCTGGTACAGTTTTTTCACAACAACATTGTCTGTGGTCACAGAGATGTGGGACTGTCTAACAGAATTGCTGGAGAAGCATCCTTCTAATGCCAAGGTGACTGACTTGAAGGCCTTGCTGGGCAGAAAGAAAGCTGTTGTGTTTGCCAAAGCACTTTGTATTCAAGAAATACTGAAAGGTCTCTGTGACATTCAAGAAAAACTGGAAGGTGGGAGGATACTTCTGCATGAATACTATGATATGTGTGAAAAAATAGAAAAAAGAATCCAACACTTGTGCATTGGAGTTGCATTAATTACATTGGTGGGTTAATTATTCAAGTAAATACTCAAAC
The DNA here is from genome assembly GCF_037126465.1 of Ornithodoros turicata. Classification (NCBI taxonomy): domain Eukaryota; kingdom Metazoa; phylum Arthropoda; class Arachnida; order Ixodida; family Argasidae; genus Ornithodoros; species Ornithodoros turicata. The sequence goes on from NC_088203.1 coordinate 61,558,831, forward strand.
AGAAAAAACGTACAACAGCAACATGGACATACCTGGCATTGGGTAGAGTAACCAAATCTGTGTCAGTGACAAGGCGGTTGAGCAGTAAACCACGTGCCCCCTGGTGGCCAGCCACCAAGGCACGGCACTTGCACTTTTCCCAACAGTCACAATAGGCTGTCGGTGATGTACGCTTCAGTTTGCAGTCATGGCCCTTGTGGCACACACGAGCACACTCTGTACAGCAGCACAGGGATCCCACCAGCCCACATGTGCGACACTCAAAGATGTCCTGCATACCACATGTTTCAATCAAAATTAGACTAAATTTCAAGGTGAAAGACAATTTTTAAAATCAAATTGTCCTTCCTTGTGGGCAATTCCACGCCAAATGGTCCAGCGGACCTGATCGGCCCTCACAAAACTACTGCAAATTTTTTTAACATTTTTCTTTTTTTTAGCGGTCCCTAACAGTACAAAACGACATATTACCACAAAACGTTTATTCCCAGATTTCAATGTGGCGGGTGCTAGACACGAGAAAAGTTCGCAGCGCTGGCGAAAACCATACCAGGCGTGAACGGCAGCTGCGGCTCATAGAAAGCACCTAGAAGTATGCGGTTTTCTTTTGCGTATAGAGGAAACCATGCTCTACACAGCATCGCAAATTCCGGTTGTCATGCTGTAATCGGTGCTGGTGTACACAGCATGGAAGTTTCGCAATTTTCCTTCTATTTCGAGATTTCTTTGTGGAAAATCAAACCACTAAATTTTAATGAATATTTTTTCCTTCCTTGGAATACTTCAACAGGAAAAATCGCAAGACACGTAGTTTTCGTAGTCATTGCAGGAAAAATAGGGTAAGTATGCGATTTTTCCAAACTTTGCTACAATCAAGCGTAAAACTCGCAATGAAGAGGTCGGAAGAGACGTCTGAAACCAACGCAAGTCTTATAGAACGAGCCTTCCTTTACAACATATTAAAAAATCTCGAGAAAATAATTTTTTTTGTAGTACAGGAAATTACAGGCACAGTGACTCCCATTGCATGTATCTGGTGGGGTGCTATATATTTGTTTCTTCAGCTCCTGTATCAATTATTTTTATTTCCAATTTTTTCTGGTCTGGTTGGGTTTTGATGTGCAAGCAGTATGCTGTGGCACAGACTTCTGCAACGTTACCACAGTCTTTTCTTCTGTAGCATAACGCACATATTGCAATCCCGGGTGGTTAAGTTTATGGCATTGTTTCCGGTGTGCACGGTACTGGCGATGGAGATTGGGGATTAGCAGTGATGGCCAGGTCTAAGTAATACTTTTTGTTGTGCTTGTGTGAGCTAAAGCCCCGCGCGGATGAGCTTTCTGACATCCGCATCCTACCCAAAACATCCGCATCTCCCACGGCACGCAGCAATACACTGTAGTTCAGTTTCTGGGCTCGATATATCTAGCCAATTTTCCAGGAAATAAACGTTATTTCCCGTCAGCACAGAAAAGAGACTAACAAAAACAGCTGTCACCGAACTTAACCTAGGGTACCTAGCGTAAAGAAAACTGATGGTGCAATCTCGTGGTTTGTCCGTATCCGGCCCACTCCTGATCCGGCGCCATTCCGTGTCCGATCCACAGATCACAACAAGCGTCCATGTTTCATAAGAACCCGCAAATTTCTTGCGGATATCCGCGGATGGTGCAGTGCTTTATAGCTGTGAGCCTCACTGGAACGTAGGACAGCATGGACGAAGAACCACCACCAAAAGAATCCGTCGCTTCCAGTAGTTCTGCCATGTAAATGACGTTTGTGTACGTTCGTCTTTTCCTGGAGCGTTATAATTTGTTAGGCTTTTCGTGGTTAATAGTTTTGCTGAATTGTTCAGAATTTAAAGTTAAAGGGAACTTTGATCAACTGAACATGTATTTACGCGCTTAATATTCATGCTGGTGAAGTGGAACTTCACAACCCTCAACTGGAGCCATGTTCCTTTGGTCCGGATGGTTGTCATTTTGAAAACCAACTAGAAAAATTGGTTGGAAATACGAAGAATTAAAATGGGAGCCCAAGAAACAAATATAGCACCCAACTGGATACATGCAACCTGGGTCAGTGTGGCTGCAATACCCTCCACTACAAAAAAATTATTTTCTCTTGTGTAAAAAAACACCCTCGAGATTTTTTAATATGTTGTAGAAGAAGGCTCATTCTATAATACTGCGTCGGTTTCAGACGTCTTTTCCGACTTGTTCAGTGCGTGTTTTATGCTCGACTGTAGCAAATTGTGGAAAAATCGCATACTTCCCCTATTTTGCCTGCAATGACTACCAAAGTTACGTGTCTTGCGATTTTTCCTGTTGAAGTATTCCATGAGACCTTTGGAAGGAAAAAATATTCATTAACATTTAATTGTCTGATTTTCCACAAAGAAATCACGAAATAGAAGGAAAATTGCAAAACTTCCGGGCTGTGTATACACAGCCCTGATTACATCATGACAACCGGAATTTGCGATACTGTGTAGAGCGTGGCGACATGAAACAGAGACAGTGCAAAATAAAAGAATCCCTTGTTGTAGCGGTGAACAGTCAGTAAGGGTGACAGCAAATCCCTTGAACAAAGCATTAAAATTAGAGGTGTGCGAATATTCAAATTTTCAAATACGAATTGAATACGAACATCTGTAAAATTGGCCTTCGAATATCAAATCAAATTTCGAATATCATGTCATGGGATATAGGCTTCTAAGAATAGGAATTAAGCCCAGGTAAACTAACACCGTTGTAGCGGCACCGTCATCGTCATCGACCATCCCGAGCATAGCGTGCCACTGCAGAATAAACAGTCGAGTTTCTGGCACGAACCCGAGCTCTTGTCTGCTCTTTGCCTCCTAGCCTCGACAATCTCGTGACCCGAACTACTACATTCGCCGACCTTGCGAAGCCATGTCCCAAGACGAACCCTCAGCCAGTTCAGTCCCACAGCCTTCGCTGTCCGCTGTTGCTGTCAAACTTCCGCAATACTTCAACCGAAACCCCGGGGTATGGTTCGTCCAGGCGGAAGCCCAATTCAGCCTTGCCGGCGTCACATCCCACCAAACAAAATTCTACCACGTCATCTCTGCCCTTACTCCAACCGCAGCAGACGGGGTATATGACGTTCTAGCTAACCCGTCCCCTACAACACCGTACGACCAACTCAAGAAAGCCCTCCTCCAGCACACAACAGCTTCCAGCCGCTCCCGTTTACAACAGCTCCTCGCGGCCGAGGAGCTGGGAGATCGACGCCCCACCCAGCTTTTACGGCGCATGCGGCAATTGCTCGGAGACTATTCTGCGTCCATGGACGACACTCTGCTCCGTCAGCTTTTTCTTCAACGCCTGCCACAATATGTGCAGATGGTCCTGGCCACAGCTTCCAACATGACACTGGACTAATTGACTACACTCGCTGATGCTGTTGTTGAGGTGGAGAGTCCATCTCCCGCCATAACCGCGGTGTCACAGCTTGCACCTGCTGTCCCCAGCCACAACAATTCTGTTTCGCAGAGCGCGCCAATCACCTCCCATTCTCAGATTGACGACCTCTGCCGCGAATTTCGGAGCCTCGCGAGCATTATTGCCGCTTCCCATGCACAGCCCTGTCACCCCCGCGCCTCCCGATGCCGAAGACCAAGCAGTAGTTCACGTTGCCCTTCTAACGGCCGTTCGACCAGCAGAGACCGGAACCCAGTCTCACCCATTTGCTGGTACCATCGTCGGTTCGGCGCAGACGCGTACCATTGTCTCTTGCCGTGCTCATGGAATGCGGAAAATTTTCCGACGGATCATTCATGGCGACAAATGGTCCAAGCCACTCATCGAGTCGCCTCTTCTACATCCGCGACTGTAACTCCACCCGACGTTTCCTAGTTGATACTGGCGCAGAGGTCAGCGTTATCCCAGCGACCAGCACTGACCGTCGGCAATCCCCCCTGTACCACCTTACTGCCATCAACGGTTCCAAGATCCCCGTATTCGCACAGCGCTCTTTAACGCTCAACTTGGGTCTCCGGCGCGAATTCCGCTGGATGTTTCTGGTCGCCCACGTCAACCAACCAATTTTGGGCGCGGACTTCTTGAACAACTACCACCTCTTGGTCGACATCCGCACTCGCAAGCTCATTGACTCCAATACTAACCTTGCTGTCACTGGCATATTTTCTTCCTTATCATCTTTAGGTGTTGCCTTTTACCATGACACCAGCAATGCCTTCAGCGCCATTCTTAAGGACTTCCCCGAACTCACCCGGCCACCAGACTGGTCAAAGCCAGTAATGCATCGTGTAGTCCATCACATCGAGACTAAAGGACCACCTGTGTTTACTCGACCATGCAGACTGCCCCCGGAAAAACTGAAGATCGCGCGTGAAGAATTTAACCACATGCTTGACATGGGAATTATTCGTCCCTCTCCTAGCAGCTGGGCATCGGCGCTAAACATGGTGCCGAAGAAGAAAGGTGATTGGCGTCCCTGTGGGGACAATCGGGCTCTCAATTGAGTTACCATCCCCGACCAATACCCGCTGCCCGACGTCCACGACTTTACAGCCTTCATGATCGTGATGGTCGCTCATCTCGAGCATAGCGCGCCGCTGCAGAATAAACAGTAGAGCTTCTGGCATGAACCAGAGCTCTTGTCTGCTCTTTGCCTCCTAGCCTCGACACCGTCATACTTGTGTGCTGCTATCCTTATAAAAATGTCCCGGGCCCGCACTTCAGAAGTGCTAATAAGGAACATGCATTAGTGTATTGGCGTAACACAAGGCATAGATGCTTATCTGCACATGTACAGCCAAATTATGATTACAATTAAACAATATGTTGTTCTCATTAGGTAAACTGAAATTCTTAAAAACAATTTGCACTTCGAAACAGGGTGTCAAACCGAACCCGAATCTAAAATCGTACCCAAACTGTTATTTTTACAAGAACCGAACCCGAACCAAAATTTTCATGGCGCTGTTGAACCCGAATTGGAGAAGAACTAGAAAAAATAACAGTGGTAACTGGTTCACAACAAAACGGTTAAGACATAAAAGAAGTCAGCGTAAGAGCTCAATTGCCTCTATATTCCTAAACGAGGACACATTGGTCTCCATATCATGGATTTCGCAAAGTTTAACCTAGCAGTCAAACGAGGACGTATTGTAAGTATGCTTTCAGCATCTTTTTTAACCCATTGAAGCACAGTTGTCCTTGTGAGTGGCGCGGCTAGCGCCCCACACACGTACTGCGGCGTCTGTTCTTCAGAGAGGAGGCACTACACTGACGAATGGAGCAGGAATGGAGTAGGCCAGTTGTGTAGCTCTATAGGACGAATATATGATCAAGCAAGCGCCCAACGTTTCCCATTAGAAGTGAGCAGTAAAACTTAAACAAATCAGAAACATGAGAAGTGGAGAAGGAACGGACGCAGAACGGTGCCTGTTTGATAGGTCGTGGTTTGAAAAGTAAATGTAGTTCTGCTTACTGGTAGTGTATGTTGTATGTTGTCACACATTGTGTTTGTGTTGGATTAATTGGTACACTGCTGTGAGCTCGGACAGAGCAAGGCTGGCAGACTTATTTTCGACATGTTTCAGTACGGTTTCAGATCGATTCACACTGCGAATACAGTGTACCGGAAAGTATGTCGTCTATGTAAATGCTGTACCATCTTATTAGGCTTCCTTTAAATGTATCTTGCTGGCACTGTGAGTGTGAAAAAAGATATTTTGGGAACAGAAAGTAGCAGGACTACAGCATTTCATCAGCGTTGACGCTATTTGCAAGTGTTCATCTATTTCTCCCTTCTCTCGCTAAAGGGTGTACCTGACCACTAAAAACGTCAACGCAGACAGCAGCAGTAAGCTATTAGCCACGCATTTCCTGATAAAAGCAGTCTGATGGGATATATAAAATGGAAGCATTCGGCCACACCAAAATCGAACCGGTTCACAGCCCCTAACCGGTTTGCTTTTTGGTGTGGCCAAACCGGAACTGAACCGGAACGAAATCCAAGCAATGCAAACCTGAACCGAAACAGTCTTTTTTGCGGTTAGGCACCCTCCTTCGAAAATCCTTCATAGACACTGGAAACCTGTGTTGACAGTGTATGTGCTGGTGAGACAAACAAACAGAACGAAGTAAGGAGTAATGGAAGTAATGACATGTTCAGTATGTGGGATGGTTAACTGCTCTCAGCTTATCAGGAAGGTTTCGGTTTCAGTTAGCGAATGTGTAGCAACTAGGGGTGTGCGAATCCGAATATTTCAAGTTGAATCGAATATCGAATCGAATGGGGGAAAAAATTCCGAATACCGAATCGAATATCGAATATTTGTGCAAAATTTACAATATGTGACTTTAGCACTAAAAGTTTCCATTTTGTAGCCCATGGCTTTAGTGTAATTTTTCTGGCATTAACTGTCACGAGAGAGACATGCAATTCTTCTGTTTAAAGCCCCTACTCTTTAATTTTACATGAGAGTGCTTCCTGCTTTTCAGGTGAGCCTACACTTACTGGAGTGGTTACCTTCATTTCAAAATTTGATGTCAGGCAGTAGCATGTTATACGGATGAGGCTGTAATTGTTTCAGACAACCACAGGCCATTTGTGAAACAAACGAATTGGCAGCCTGCCTCAGTTTTGCCATGAACACCCTTTAGTTTCTTTGCACTCGTCCTAGGAAGTTCCACTACTGAAATTTTAGATGTAAAAGACATCTTTAAGACACCCTTCTTGTTCGTGGGCTGTAGTCATTATTCGAGAGTCCTAACTTTTTAAAGACAACCTCACAGACATCAAATCAAAGTCCCTCGTCGGCACCGCTAAACTGCATGTGGGAGGGGCGCCGCCCCTTCCACAGACGATGTCTACAAAACTAACTTTGGATAACGTTATCTTAAACTAAACACCGTCCAGCCTGTGTTGGTTCTGCAGCAAGGGCAATTTCGTAAAGGAGGCTTCACCTAATACACGGAAGCATCAGGTGAAGCCCACTTTCGGGTTGTGTCGTTCATATTCGTGGAATAGTCGAATATTCGAAAAATCGAATACTGGATATTCGATTCGCGAATCGAATAGTTCGAGCGTTTGATATTCGATTCGATTCAAGAATTCGAATATTCGCACACCCTTAGCAGCAACGCATTTGCAGATGAGCGCAACAACTTCACCAACTCCGTGCGTTGCTCTGCAGGTATTCTACTATTCTCACCGTAACTACAACGTACAAATTCAAGCGCAACAGCTGCTATGATATTTGAAAAAAAAAAGAAACTGGATATCAATTTCCGAATACTAATAAGAATCCAGCATAGCAAATATTCGATTTGTTTTTGATATTTTGAATATTTGCACAACTCTAATTAAAACGCAAGCAAACTGATGTAACGATACTGATGGTTAAAGCCTCCAACTTTCCGCGATTCCGTGAATCCGCGAAATTTCGTGGAAATAACGATCTTCCGCAGAATCGCCCTTTTTCCACGGAAACTCCGCGGAATGCTGTAATTCGCTGTGCAATTAATAATTTATGCTCCCTTAGTCAATAATGCTTATTAGATCTAAAAAAGCCTCGTGAGAAAAAAAAAAAAAGCTTGCTTCGAGCGATGCGTGCAAACGACGCCGACAGCAGACGCGCGACCAGCGCGAGTCACATGGCACGGTTCTCCTCTCCCCGCGTGTTGTAAAGAAATGAGAAAGGGTCAGCGCGCACGTGCATTCGGGGAACGGTGGAGAACTCCATTTCTTAGCGACAATAAATAGGGACACTCGGTTAGAGAAGAATAGGAAAGACGAGGTCGCAACTTTCAACCACTTTACTAGAATGAGACCAAAAAATACAAGCCTATCTTTCAAACCCTCCCCCTCTTCTTCCAAACCTGAGCGCCGCATACCGCTTCAACCGCCAAACAAAGACGATACCGCCAATCATGAAAGATAACACCCTTCAGAACACCCGCCCGGAGTTGATAAGGTGTTGCTGTTTCTCTGTCAGGGTCGCCGTCGCAGCACTGACGAACTTAACGGTGGAGAACGAACGCCTTCCTATTCGTACGGTGTCACGTCGCACCTTAGGAAGAAAGCTGCGCGGGATCGCGCTCGGGAATACAGAAACGCCGTATTCTATGAGGACGGAGGCATCCTTTTTTGCAAGGTGTGTGCTAAGTCTGTCGACCATCGACGTAAATCTACGATCGACGACAACGTAATGAGAAACAGGCACCGCATGAACGCCGACAAGTTGAAGCGAAGGCAGGAGGAAACGCAGCGAGGCAATAACGTTGCTGCTGGTTGTTCTGGACTGTAGCAGCGTGATGTAAGATTGCAGACGCTGGACTCTGTGGTCACAGCCCGGGAAGCAAGAATGGACGTTGTTACGGAATTTCTGGAAGCACTCATTGGCGCTAATATTCCGCTGAAAAATGTTGGACGCCGCAAAATAAGGAATTTCTTGGAGACGCGAGTTACCAACAGCGGGTTGATACCGGGCCCAACGCACTTCGCCGTCGAATTCCAGAACTGTTCGAGAAACACGGAGATTGGCCTGCTGCGTGGGTCGACAGTGTCGGTGGAGGTCGACGAAAAGAACGTGGTTAACAGAAAATAAAAGTGTGTTCATCTCTTTGAGGTACTGACTGGCTCGGTCTGAGTGCATCTGCTTCCAGACATGCATTTGTGCCACACTTGCAGAATGGCGCGGAATTTGCGATTTTTACTCGCGGACGCCTGCGGATTTGACTTTGGAGCCCCGTGGAAAAATTAATTTTCCACCACAGAAAGTTGGAGCCTTTACTGATGGTATCATTTCCTTGAGCTTGAGGAGGTGGTAGGGACAGCAGCAGAAAACTAGTCCTGTCTACTTGTTTTTTGTCTACTTATAATTTTGATTGCGATTGCGACAAAGTTTTGAGGTGCGCACGCAGATTTTCCCCATGAAATGAAAGACGCACTGAACACGAACATCATGGAAACAATCCCGTGTGATAAGCACAGCCATACAGCATCGTCGAGGATCGCCGTTTTATTGCGCTAATGAATGAGAACGTTCCAAACTATGCATTACTGTCTGGAACAATGGTCTCACGTGTGAGGTCGCCCCTGTGAGCACACTGAAACCGTAAGGGTTCTCGCCTACATAACAAATGCAGAAGGCATTGTCGGTGCAAGAAGAAGAGAGCACTTGCTGCACAGTGAAACCTCGTTAATATGTACTCGCTTAAACGGTGGTTCCGGTTAAACGGTAGTTGTGCCGAATCCCCGACATGGCTTCCATAGATGCCCATGTATTTTCCGCCCGTTAAACCGTAGCAGCTTGCAGTCCCCATATCGGTTTATGCGTACCTCCTCCGTCGCGAAACACCGTCCACCGCCACAAGATTCTTCCCTCGTCGACTGCTCCGCACACGCACGGGCGCCAGGGTTCAAGGGCCAATAACACGTGGCTTCTCTGGATGAAAGGAGGACACGTCATTCTCTTACGAGGTGAAGTGACGTTCTTCCGCGGAGAGGAAGAAGGCCAGGGGTTCAATGCACACCCTCGCTGGTTTCCTTTCTTAGGTCTTTTGTTTGCTACGGTCATTCGAACTCTGGGACACGTACAGTGCTGACACTTCAGGTACGGTTGTTACTGTTGTTGGAGAGATGCAGAATGGTGAAGCATCGAGTTTTAAAGACCAAGGAGAAGATAGACATCATTCACACCATCGAGCGAGGAGCAAAAAAGTTAGCATTGGCACGCGAGAGAGGACTGCCACTAACGACAGTTTGCGGGGTGTGGAACTCCAGAGAGAAGATTTTGAAAAGTGTTGCTTCCACCAGCGTTAACCAGTGCCGTGTGCGTGGCTCCGCGTTTCCAGATGTTGAAGCTGCGGTGGTGCAATGGCTCAAGCAAGCGCGGGCAAGAAACCTGCCAGTCAGCGGTCCACTCCTGATCGAGAAGGCCCAATGTTTTGCCTTGCAGTTGAACCATGACGACTTCGTGTGCAGCAGTGGTTAGCTGGCAAGATTCAAGGCCCGGCACAGCATCAACGCACAGGTTGTATCCGGCGAAGCCGCAGCGGCAGACATAGACGGTTCCCACGACTGGAAGAACGGAAAGCTGCAGGAAATTCTCGGTGGTTATGCTCCTGAGGACATATTCAACATAGACGAGTCTGCGCTATTACAGACTTCTGCCGGACAGAACCTTGGCATTCAGAGGCGAGGTCTGTACCAGCGGGAAAAAGCCAAGGAAAGAATCTCCGTTGCCTTTGGGGTCAACATGACAGGTAGCGAAAAGCTGCCACTCCTAGTCATCGGAAAAGCTGCAAACCCAAGATGCTTCAAGGGTGGAAAGCTGCCGTCGGGCATGCTTTATCGAAGCAATGCGAAACCATGGATGACTTCGAAAGTCTTTGAAGAGTATGTGCGACTTTTGGACCGGGCGGTTCACGGCGAAGGGAAGGAAGATAGTCATAGTGCTGGACAATGCATCGTCCCATGCCCAGCTGGAGAACTTGACGTCCGTGGAATTGGCCTTCCTGCCCCCCAAGACGACTACGATCGTTCAGCCCCTGGACCGAGGGGTGATTCGCTACATGAAGCAAATCTACAGGAAAAATATCATGCACAGGATCCTGCTGGCGATGGAAAATGACAAGACCTACGCAATTGATCTCCTTGGTGCAGTTCATTTGCTACAGCATTCGTGGCAGCAGGTGAAACCTTCGACAGTTCAGAACTGCTTCCGACGTGCAGGGTTCATGGTGTGCACGGACAGTACAGTCCAGGGTGACTTACCATACCAGGACTTACCAGGGTCCTTACCATACAATGCCAATGTAGGCATTCACTGTCCATGAAAGATTTTTGAAGTGCAAGTTGTTTTTACAGTCTTCAGCTTGCTTCATTAGCAGCACATTGTTTCACTGTAAAAGTAATTTGACTGTACGTGTGCATATAGGCATGTATGCCTTATGCTAAGCCAATACATTAATGCATATTCCTTATTAGCCTTTTTCACGTGCATGTCCTGGAGCATTTTTTCTAAGGATCACCAGAACACAACTGTGACCATGCTAGTCTTCGGGGCCTTAATTGTTACTCTTAGAAGCCTTTATCTCATGACGTCATATTCGATATTCGAAGGAAAATTTTGCAATTCGTACTGGAAAATTTCAATATTCGCACACCTATAATTAATATGCATGGCAGGTGGAAACTCACTTGGTTGATGTGCTCTGCCCCAGTCCAAGTAAAGCTGCATGTGTCGTTGCAACACAGTACATGTAATGGAGAGTCATCAGGGGAGCAGCCCACGGGATAAATCATAGAGCGCAGCAAGGTGGCTCTGGGCCCCTCTGCCCCTTCTGCAGAGCCAGTATGCATGGTGGCCACTCGCTGGGCAGTGTCAAGCAAAAGCAGGGCGGCATGGTACGCTCGGCCAGCCACAGCACGCATGAATGGGGTAGAGCCCTGTGCATCCCTAAAAACATAATAAAGGTCTTCTTTTATTCTCTCCATGCACACATGTTGACACACATTTCATCTGCACGCCTGTGTTCCCGTGAAAAATAATACCTTCTTCTGAATTTTGCAACAAGATGTTTGTCTTACATGTTACACTTTGCAGCAGTCTGTCGGGCATTATTTGGCAGTTAGTGCACAATAGAAAGATACACGTGAAAGATATGATAAAAAACGTATAACAATTTTGAATGATCATCATGCAAGCCAAGAAGAGTTTGAGCATTACTGTCAATGGATTCCATTCAATGCGTGCTTTGCTTCGGAAAGTCAGCTCACAATAGCAAGATGCATAATGTTAATGACAGCATTGAGACATAGTTACACTTTTCTTATATAGAGGTTCAACTGTATTATGCTTTATGCCACTTTCGCTTTTACCTCCCTTTGTTGCTCATCCTTGTGGTATGTTAAACGCATACACCCATCAGACAGCAAGAACACTTGAACAAACGAATTAAATGGATGGTCTCGTACCCCCTGCCCCTATCATAAAGTGTACCATTCGGTTGCCCTTTGTTGAAAATGGAATACTGCAAATTTACCTGACAAAACACGCCACAGTTATTAAATAACCGAATTAAATTGATAAAGATTGCAGAGCATGCCGCGATCTGTGTTGGCAACAATACGAACAGCCACGTCGCCCTGCGGGTACGTCCGTGATAGGACACAGAAATCGTCTGCTTTTGCGCGCGCTAGTGCATCGGCGTGAGCAGACGACTTTCAGAAGTTACTGGGCACCGCGGCAACTCTCGTACATTCTCTTTCAGTTCTCAGGTGAAAAATGCACATTCTAAGAAGTGGCAAGCATGGTGGTTTAGAACAACTACGTTAATCCTCAGAGACAAGTTAAAAGTCGCAGGACAACTCCACCCACAATCACAAATCTGAAGTCGCCGGCCATCGGCACGCACTGTCGCATTACAGCTACGACCAAAAATATATTACGCACACTTCCATTACACTCACCGTTGTACACTGATTATGCTTCGAAATGAAGTGTCGCTGACGACGTACATGGGGAAGGAGTGCGTGTTTATTTAAAAACTGCATTAAATACTCACGGAAAGAAAACACGTGACTTAGTTTCCACGTATCTGAGTATGCGCCACACTATCGGAGACCGCACATTCAATGCTCGGACTACATTCTCCGCTTGCGGAGGTATATGCGTCAGTGATATTTGATTCATATTTGCAAATTTGATATTCGAAGTTTTGGAATATTCGTAAAAGTTCGAATATTCAATTTTTTTCGAATATCATAGCAGCTTATTACAAAGCTGTTGCGGAATTTGTACTTTGCAGGAACAGTGACGGACATGTATAGTAGAACAGCTGGAAAGCGACGCACGGAGCTTTCAAGGTACGCTCATTTGTGAATGCGTCGCTACACGTTCGGTAACCGAAATTGAAACTAGTACAGAGTTGTGTACAGCCGCCATTTTAAAGTCCGCCCCAGCCAAACGCGAAACCGCAGTACGCTTGATGCATCGTCAGCATCGTCATGGATTGGCAACGAAGGCCTACAGTTCGGTGGAATTGCGGTTAAATATCAAAATTTTGTTGGCGTTGAGCTGAACACAGCTGTTCATCGTGCCATTGCATGTACAGCCAGAACATCGCGTCTCAAACGCGTTTTTTCGGTTTTGATTTGTGGTAGTCAGCAATATGTAAGAGAATTATGGTCGTGTGCGATGATGGCGATAATCAAGAATGGGACATGACAATACTTCGACATAGTTTCTCCAACTCTGGCGCTGTGCGACCGTATGTAAAAAGTGCTAATTAGGACGACAATAATGCTGCAAAGTCATTTAAAGGTGCGCTAACTGTTGTTGGAGATGATAGCAAGACGCATATAGATTTAAGACTGACCCGCATGGAGCGATATTGCGCGTGTCGGCGTGACGTTTTGAGGGGCGCATGCAGATTATCGCCGTGAAATGAAAGAAGCGCTGAACACAAAACGTCGCGGAAACAATCACACGTGATGAGCACAGTCATACAACATCGTCGACAATCGCGGTTTTACTGCACTAATGATTGAGGCTGTTCCAAACTATGCGTTACCGTCGGGAGACTATGGTCTCACAGCGCAGTCGACCCGTGTAGTTTCTTGCCCACACGACAAATGTGGAAGGCATTGTCAGTGCAAGAAGAGAGCACTTGCCACCTTCATTTTCCTTCTGAAATGTGCTCGTTACTATACCATCCCACACGTCTGAACATGTCACTGCTCTTTACTTCCATTCTGTCTCTTTTGCCAGCACTTACAATGCCAACACAGGTGTTTACTATTGTAAAAATAATTTTACTGTACATGTGCAATATGGCATGCACATAGGCATGCATGGGGGGGGGGGGGGGGAGATATGTTTATTGAAAAAAGAAAGGGAGGGGCATGCATGGCATGTAGGCAAGCATGTATGACTTGGCATGTGTCCTATGCTAAGCCAGTACATATTCCTTATTAGCATTTGGGACATTTTTTCTAAGGATCAGCAGAACACACCTGTGCCCATGCCTGTTTTCAGGGCTTAACTGTTACTCTTAGAAGCCTTTACCCTATGACTTGATATTCGATATTCGAAGAACAACCTTGCAGATATTTGTATTCTATTCGTATTCGAAAATTTCAATATTCGCACACCTCTAATCAAACTGAAAGAATAGCACCACAACAGATTCACTTGAGAACTGTCCACTATAACTTGTGAAGAAAACATAATGTTACCTTGCACACAATAGCTCCTGCAAGTGCGGCTTCAGAGCAGCAGAGTCACACATAAGGAAGAGAATGCTCAGTGCAGGACACCCTCCTACCAATTCTCCTGCTCTACTGCTGCTACCACCACTGGTCTGTCCTGCAAAAGCAGAAGTGTCAAGGATTGGTCAAAAATGCATGTTTTCACTGGACGTACACCACTGCTACAACAAATGGACAGACAAAAAAAAAAGACTTAAACCTAGTAAGCCAGCATACAAGAGACAGAACCAACCAAAACGGTATTCTGTCACTTTTGGTGCTACACTTTAAAATCAACCAGAGGTCAGTGATGCACTGAAGGAAGACTTGCCTGTTTTGCATTTTGCATGTATTTTGCAAAGTTTGCCCATCATTGGCTGCAGCCCTGACAGTGTTGTGAGGTATTGTTGTGAGTGCTGTGAGGGAAAGCAAACACCTCTAAAAGTGAAATGCCCCGCTGAACTGAAAAACTCCTTTGCAAATCTAGAGAAGAGAACCTTGATGCGTGAATATTTCTCGCAAGTAAATGTGCAAATGTGTGTAACAGGTGTGCATGTCACAGATTTCTTTGTGTAGACCGAAGCCAGCTCAGTTCTCGTTTCTGTCCCTTATGAAAAAAAATTCGAGCAGGTTTGTGAAAAAATACAGGCTGTGTACGAGGAATACGTTTTCTCAGAGTTACTGTCGCGTTTATAAGGGTCTGCCTCCATGTCCACAATATCTTCAGGGTAATAAATTGTGACTATGGTAACGGCTGTCAACTTTGATAGGTTTCATTCTAACCAGTTGCACTTCCCTAGACCCTGCTGAGTGCCTTTCAGGCAAACAGTGCAATGCAGCAAACACAGACTTGTTTATTACATACCTGTCATTTGTCTTGTTTATTACATACAGCATAATTGTGTACAGTCGTGCCTCCTTAATATGAACCCCGTTAATATGGACAACTCGAATTATGGACGATTTTTATGTGGACCGAACTTTTCCAATGCATTTTCGTCTCGTTAATATGGAAACTCGCTTTTCGGACAATGCACTGTCCAGCGAGGTACGAACCATATGTAGTCCATGTATTTTTGTCTCATTATTATTAGGGCCTGACTTTTTAGGGTTAAACCCGTATCTGCCCGATATTTACCCCCGAACGAAATCTGTAAAATTCGGGTTTAACCCGAATCTACCCGAAAACATCCGGGTCGCGTGGCACACTCATAAGCGTGCATTAAAATAAACTTTGATAACATTGCTAAACATTAGTTCTATGTTAAGACAAATTTTTATTAAACAAAAAAAAAATCACCCGAATACACCCGAATTCCTGACGACAGAATATGCCGTAACGGGATTTAACCCGAATACACCCGAATTTTCAAATGAAAAATATCACCCGATCTTTACCCCCCGAATTTGGCCAAAAATAAAACCCGAAAAAGTCAGGCCCTAGTTATTATGTACGATATCTGTATGAAGGGCAACCCTCGCCCCACATTCTACAGGAGAACGTTTGAAAGAATGATGTCCCGTTGCTTAGGGAGCTAGGTCCTCCCTTCACGGCTGTCCACAAGAACTGTAAGAGGAAATGGGGTTATCTCTGGACATGAAAGGCCCAGAAAATCCTGTATGACGTCATGGCACGTCCACAAAACACGTCCACGAGCGACTGATCCTCGTGCAACGAGTTGCGCCTTTAGTTAAACATAGTGCAGTCGCTCAGCAGCTTATGAGAACAGAGGTGGTACAGTTGGCAAGGCAAGTTGTCAGACGACTTGACCAATGCCAAGCCAACGGCACGTACATGTTGAATAACAGGCAAGGCAAATAACAGGCATGCATGTTGCTCGGTGCTACGTGAGCAGTCTTAAAGCAAGAGCGAGAGAGAACAAGCACAAGTCAAGACTGCTCACTTTTAGGCATAAGGGAGGGCACTAGTGAGCAGCACTAGTACACACGTCTAACACTGCTGTATGGTAGCATATTTCTCATGTTTGAATGACAAAGGGGACCACCTCAACACCACAGAAGGATAATTTGTGACTTTACGTGCCGGGAGAAAACTACGGTCACGAGCCACGGTGGTCGGTGATTAATTTTGCCCCCACCTGAGTGTTCTTTAATGTGCTCCAAAATCCTAGCGCACGATGCACCAGATTTAAAGTCCCCCACAGAAGATGGAGTGTTTAAGCAACTTCTACCGCTGAATGGGAATCTATTATTTGGTCCATCTCATTCAATCTAGACTTTCTGAAGCCTTGTCAGCAAATGCTGCACTCATCATTAAACAACGGGCATCTGTACCTAAAAATGTTGTTTTGTGGCCAGCAACCATAATGTGCAGGCCAATATAACCATCATAATGATTTCCAGAGATCCTCCTCCACTTTCTGTTGGTGCTACACTTTAAAATCAACCAGAGGTCAGTGATGCACTGAAGGAAGACTTGCCTGTTTTGGCAGTACCACGTCCAGTGGCATGGTCAGTCGAAGGTTCTGGAGGCCAGCTAAGAGTTGGAATGTGAAAATCTGCTTCAGATTCTTGGGAATCAAGTCCAGAGAGACTGAGGGCTGCTGAAGTTGCACGTCGCATTACCTCACATAAGGACATGCTGGAGAAAGTATTTTCGTTAGCACAGCTTCACTTTGCCTGCCAGAGATAAATTGTGCTAAACCAATTTCAGGTTCTTCACTTTAACACAAGCAGAAGCAGGATAAAGCTCTCTCTTGGTGCATAGAACACCTTTGGTGTGGTTTTAAAAACAGTGCAAGTGACGTAACAGGGGGTGAAGAGGCTCGAAGGCAATTCTCTACTGGCAGTTCTGGGAGCTCTGACTGTGAGGACTTAACATTGTCTCCGAAAAAATACTTTCACCTTTGTGAAAATATCGTGCACATTTATATGGCCTCAATAACATGGTTGAAACATGGTCTAAAAAAATTGCTTCAAAATCTCAGATGACCACAAAATTCTGTGCATATTTTTACTGCAAAATTATTCTGTAGTCAAATCCACACCGAACAACGCATGGAGCAAAGATTAAGACCACGAGGTAAACTACAAAGTTTGAGAATACTAGCTCTAATCTTCAACGTATTTGACAAGATTGTTCAACTTAAGAAGGAAAAGGAATTTAGTCTGTCAGCTCTCAAAATATTACTGCGCCACAGATAGGATGGCTGGACACAGAGAGGTTACACTCCCACCTGCGCCAGATAATGTCATCCATCATAGCCTCTCTGTTTCCGTATTGGCAGTTAAAGGGGCTGCGACAGGTCATCCCAAGTTATCGCAGATAAACGTAACAGATGGTTCTTTGCCCCAATGTGAACCTGCATTGAAAGTTTCACAGCGAAGAAGTGGAAGCAGAGAAAATGGGCACCACGAATACCAAAACCCATGCGGCTCTGACGTCACAGCCCTCGCCGCCGCCAGTGAGGCAGCGCACGAGAAGTCATGTGCTTACAGCTGCCAATGGGAATGGGCTGTTTGGGAATGTGTTCTAGGTCTTGTATCTTGCTAAGTATGACACGTAGAAGAATAATTCTTCTTCCCTCAGTATTCTGGTGTGCAGCAGAATGTTTCCATGATGTAATAAACCACATCTATGAAAGTGTCCCAACCCCTTTAAGACTGGTCACATGACATTACGCTGCAGCAGAACGTGCGCTCCCCTATTGATGGCATGTGGTGGCGCTGCAGTATTTCTCCTGGTGCGCCACTGTGCCTCCTTAACTCAAACGGCGCATGTATTTGACAGGCTAGATTTCTTTTCCTTCTTAAATTGAACATGACTATAGTAATATTTTTAATTTGATTCAATATTCAAAGGACAATTTCAGATATATTTGCATACAATTTGTATTGAATTACGATTGAACCTCTATATAACGAAATTGAAAATGACTACACCTTACTTCGCTAAATAGAATAATTCGTTCAATCGAACTTGCTGAGAAACAACACTCCACACACCGACCCAAGCAGGCGATTCTAGTGTATATTGTTTTGTCACACTCTCCTATGCAAGCACAGAGTGCTCATAACTTGTGGATAGCAACATCGCTTCTCTTTTTGCCCTTGGACATGGCATCAATTATCCCAAGTTTCTGGTCAACTGACAAAGCCTTTAGTTTTCGAACTGCACTAATCGCAAAGAATCACAGGAAACGTATCGAAATACAAAAGTGACACGGGAACAACCGCTTGGATTACATAGCAGAAGCGATGAGATGACTGCCCGATCTTCCAATTACGCCATTCCACGTGACAACGTAAAAAAAACAATAAGAACGCACTCTAATGTTGACGTTACTCATCTCCCTCACATGGGGTGCCCACCCAACACCAACTAGACACAGAAGACATAAAGTACATAAAGTACAGAAGCGGGGAAGTTGGCATGTCATAGTAGCACAAGTAAACACACCAACAAGGACGCAAGCACAAGAGAGAAGTGACAGACAACAGAAACTGCGATACAGAGCCCCTCTGGAAGCCTTCTGTAGGCCTTCTGTAGATACAGCAGGCCTACTGTATTTCAATATTCGCATACCTCCAGCTATAGCCCAAAAGCCTCTGAACCTAAATGGAATTCACTCCGATGTTTGGTACAAAATATATTTCAAGGGCTTCGTCCCCTACACTACAGGGCCAAAATGCTTCAAGATGTCTAGTCCGTCTCTGTACGAAAGAAGCTGATATAGCAAGTACTGCTTGCGACACGGTTGTCTGGAATTGTCTGGAATCACTTGTCAGTAGTTCTGTGGCCAATATTTCCTTGGTTGCCCTCAGAAATGTTGTTCCAATATTGTATTTAAAGAAAGCCCATATGCTGCAAGTGTTTCTTACTCAAAATAAATGATCTTGTAACACCTGGAGATTTGAGATAGGGTAAACCACAGGGTGCTGATTTCAGACAACCATGTCGCAAGCAGTACGTTGCCACAGACATGCCTTGCCCACTATGCTGACAAAGGGGGATCATGAATGTGTAGCTCCAAAAACTTACTTTCTGCTAGAGAGTACTGTGATGCTCGAGGAAGGAGAACTGGATAGCAAGTCAAGAGATTCCAGGCCATTGTTGGTGTCTGCACAGAACAAGACACAAAGAAACAATGGGTTTACTGTGCTTGTATAACTGATGCGGTCGAGCCTGTTTATTACGATCTGTAATATAACAATAACTCTACGATCAAATTTCCACTTCTCGTAAGTTCGCCCATTGAAGCACATCTAAACACAACTTGAACTGAATGACCGTGATGAAAAAACTCACAGCAAAAGCAATCACGATTTTCCCAGCTGCCAATATACGCACAAAAATGGAGAGAATTCCATTCTTTTTATTGAAAGTAAAGGCAGGAAGCCCTATCAAGAGCATAAGATCGTGAGAGCATGGTGCGTTTAACTGTGCATGACTGATGAGGACTAGATGCACACACTGCAAAGAATGTAACAGCAAAGCCTCGCGCGAGGAGTATCCGACACTACAGGTTTTCCTGTCCATTTTAATCCAAATGCCTTGTGAAATAATCCAAGCGCCATTCAATTTCATCCGGCCACCATCTGAAAAAATCCAGTTGCTATTCAATTTAATCCGAGTGCCACCTCAATTAATCCACAGTGTTTTTAAGGAATATAACCGTGTATTCACACGGGGGACATCCCCGCAGAATATTCTACAGACATGTAGTGGAAGGAAAAGTAAAAAGCTGCTGATGGGACTTGAGTTCTACTGCGTCTTATGTTGAGCATTCGCAATACGCTGAGATAACGGGGGTTGGAGCAGAAATACAACAGACGACACCACCATTGGTCATGTCGTCTGCTAAGGAATGTCTTGTGACTGATCTGCAGGATATTCTACGCGGTTAGCAGAGCGCGAAAAGGCATGATGCTCATAGCAGACGATACCAGTGTTGCTGTCGTCTGCAAAGGAATACCTTGTGACTCTGCCACAGGATACCATATTCCCTGCGGTTTGAAGAGCACGGAAAGACATCACGCACATCCTGCAGCTTAGTCACAAGGTATTCCGTAGCAGACGACAGGGCCAATGGTGTCGTCTGCTGTGTGTGTTATTTCTTTTCGTATTCTTCTAACCATGCGGAATATCCTATGGCTCAGTCAGAAGACATTCTGTAGCAGACGACAGCACCAGTGGCGTCGTTTGCTATTTGCGTTTTCGACGACCTGTAGGTGTCGCCCCGACCATTCAAAATGGCAGACGTATCCAGGTTGATTCTCCGACCCAGCTTGAAGTTTCTGGAGTGCACTGTGGATTCCCGGTGTTCCAGTGAAGGCAAACTGGTATTAGACGCCAATCACATACCCCTTGTGGGCTTGTGTGAGAAGTCGAACGACAGGGCTACAGCCGTCGCTTACTGCTTGCGAACTTCTGGCGGGTTTGACCATCCCCACTTCGTGAAGGTGGCATTCCCGTTTACTTCCAACGGGACCCATGTAGAAAACACCATGTGTTTGTGTACAACAGGGAATTCCGGAAAATGCAAGCATACTGCTGCTGTCATCATGCTTTGCTACAGGTAAGGTTGTGTTTTGAATACAAGACGTCACGAAGTACTGATGTGCACGAAGTCGACTTGCCACATATTTTGATTGAAAGGAAGTTTTATACGGCCCGATATCGGCAAACAGGCGTCAAGGAAACTACTGGGACTTGCTTCATGCGACTACCCGCTGATTTTGAGATTATGCTGACCATTACCGCGCGGGTCGTAGTATTCACTGCGATGTTCTCGCACATTATCAAAGGTTTTATTGCACCTCCAAAAAGCGAACAGACGCACCCGTTCGTTTGTTGTAACACAAGTGACAGTCACTCAGTTTTAGAGCTAGTACAATGCTCTCTGTGTAGGAATGGCATTGGCTCACTTCAGGAAGTGAGTTGTACAGACCTTCAGTACGCCTGGTCGAAGAAGAGAAAGGATGTACAGCAGATGTACGACGCAGTGCCTCTGCAAGACTTCTGTCACGTGAAGCCAGAAAAGACACAAGTGATAGAGCCTGAGAAGCGGACGGAAATGACTAAGAACTTTCGACGGTCTTGCCCAGAATCTGCCATCAAAAAGCACAGGTATGCTGTCTTCACATTGGAGCGCTGCACGAAGTTATAAATTTTCCCTTCACTCGCACAAGAAAACGAGTCAGAAGAACTGCTACAAGGGTGCCAGGATTGCAAGCTAACAGTGAAAAAGTATTCTGTATGCCAATTAATGGAACTGTGACAAGTATTTGGTCACTGCCTGTAACACAGGGATTTAGTATAACCATGCAACATACTTTTAACAATAATGTGTGCTTTGTCATTTATCTCTTGCAGAGGAAACCAACCCACCACCTCTTCTCTCTCTCCCATGGCTCAATAAGGAGAATTTGAGGAACCAGGATTGTCGACTGTTTGTGCCATGGTTGCGGAACATCTATGGTTCTACTGATGCAATAGCTAGGATTGAAGAGGCAACACGAAGGCAGCATGAGGCGGGGGAGTGGCATGACTATCGACGTGACCTGGTCACCGCTAGTGTTGCGCACAAGTGCTTTACGAAGTCTTCAACGTTGCTGAAGTCAGCAAGGCCAGTGAATTTAAATCCACTGATGGCAGTAATTTTGTGAACAAGTAATGTATGCACGGCAGCCATGCGAGCTGGAGTCACCAACGAAGCAACTGCCAAGAAAGCCTACGTTGAACTTTTGAAATCAAGAGGACACACCGTGATGATCCAAGATGTGGGGCTTTTTCTATCCCAAAGTTTGCCCATCATTGGCTGCAGCCCTGACAGTGTTGTGAGGTATTGTTGCGAGTGTTGTGAGGGAAAGCAAACACCTCTAAAAGTGAAATGCCCCGTTGAACTGAAAAACTCCTTTGCAAATCTAGAGAAGAGAACCTTGAAGCGTGAATATTTCACGCAAGTAAATGTGCAAATGGGTGTAACAGGTGTGCATGTCACAGATTTCTTTGTGTAGACCGAAGCCAGCTCAGTTCTCGTTTCTGTCCCTTAATAAAAAAAAATTCGAGCAGGTTTGTGAAAAAATACAGGCTGTGTACGAGGAATACGTTTTCTCAGAGTTACTGTCGTGTTTATAAGGGTCTGCCTCCATGTCCACAATATCTTCAGGGTAATAAATTGTGGCTATGGTAACGGCTGTCAACTTTGATAGGTTTCATTCTAACCAGTTGCACTTCCCTAGACCCTGCTGAGTGCCTTTCAGGCAAACAGTGTAATGCAGCAACACAGACCCGTTTATTACATACCTGTCATTTGTCTTGTTTATTACATACAGCATAATTGTGTACAGTCGTGCCTCATTAATATGAACCCCGTTAATATGGACAACTCGAATTATGGACGATTTTTATGTGGACCAAACTTTTTCAATGCATTTTCGTCTCGTTAATATGGAAACTCGCTTTTCGGACAACGCACTGTCCAGCGAGGTACGAACCATATGTAGTCCATGTATTTTTGTCTCGTTATTATGTACGATATCTGTATGAAGGGCAACCCTCGCCCCACATTCTACAGGAGAACTTTCGAAAGAATGATGCAATGCAGGGCAATGATGTCCCGTTGCTTAGGGAGCTAGGTCCTCCCTTCACGGCTGTCCACAAGAACTGTAAGAGGAAATGGGGTTATCTCTGGACATGAAAGGCCCAGAAAATCCTGTATGACGTCATGGCTGCTCCAAACACGTCCACGAGCGACAGATCCTCGTGCAACGAGTTGCGCCTTTAGTTAAACATAGTGCAGTCGCTCAGCAGCTTACGAGAACAGAGGTGGTACAGTTGTCAAGGCAAGTTGTCAGATGACTTGACCAATGCCAAGCCAACGGCACGTACATGTTGAATAACAGGCAAGGCAAATAACAGGCATGCATGTTGCTCGGTGCTACGTGAGCAGTCTTAAAGCAAGAGCGAGAGAGAACAAGCATAAGTCAAGACTGCTCACTTTTAGGCATAAGGGAGGGCACTAGTGAGCAGCACTAGTACACACATGTCTAACACTGCTGTATGGTAGCATATTTCTCATGTTTGAATGACAAAGGGGACCACCTCAACACCACAGAATGATAATTTGTGACTTTACGTGCCGGGAGAAAACTACGGTCACGAGCCGCGGTGGTCGGTGATTAATTTTGCCCCCACCTGAGTGTTCTTTAATGTGCTCCAAAATCCTAGCGCACGATGCACCAGATTTAAAGTCCCCCACAGAAGATGGAGTATTTAAGCAACTTCTACCGCTGAATGGGAATCTATTATTTGGTCCATCTCATTCAATCTAGACTTTCTGAAGCCTTGTCAGCAAATGCTGCACTCGTCATTAAACAACGGGCATCTGTACCTAAAAATGTTGTTTTGTGGCCAGCAACCATAATGTGCAGGCCAATATAACCATCATAATGATTTCCAGAGATCCTCCTCCATTTTCTGTTGTATCAAAGGATCTTACCTCCCAAAAGCTGCGGTACTTAGGGAGCACGCTTTTGCACTTTTGCTATACAGTCTGATTTAGATGGATCGTCTGATGTGATACTCTTCCTGCCCGGTGATTTACTGCACAAGAAGTGTCGATGGATCACATGGTAGGGGTAGCAAAGCACGTGTTTAGGGGGCTTCAAGCTAAGGCTGAGGCTAAAAGATTCTAAAAACAACTCCTTCCCAATGCATCAGCAGGATCATGCAGGTGTGTTGGGGGAAGGTACTACCAATTTTTCACCAATTGTCAAACCAAGCACATACCCGAGTTTTCATTCTCTTTGTTGGATGCTGGAAAGCAGGCAGACACAGCAGCATGAAGAATGTTACGGTTGCCATCACAACGTTCAGCCAAGATGTCTTGGAGATTGCTTCCGCTCTCTGTCACACATAGAAGGACAATATCAGTCTCTCTCACTCTGCTTAGCACAACCATTACTTACCACTTTCTAGTGAAACAAGCGTTTGTCGCACGGATTCTACATCATTTTTGAGGATGGATGCCATCAGAGATTGATTCTGTTAAAGGAACATCACAATTACTGAAGGCATTAAAGCAGCGACATCTTTAAACTGAAAGCACAGTTTTAAGAGGTGGTAACTTTACAATGCAAATTTTGTTGCACAGAGGTGAAAATAGGTCCTGCGAAGAAACTTCTCAAACATGCATCAAGGATATTTTGTACTCCACGTTATTTCAAACGTCGTTTGCGATGTTATGCCCAACCCAATCGTGAACCCAGAGAACATGAATATCACCAACTCAGTTTGAGAACATAACGAATCGCTGCCTTTTTCTTGGCTGCGTAGTCAACAGGAAGGGCACTGATCCCCTCAAAACAACAAGACTTGTTTTGCCACCGCCAAGGAAATGGCATCGTTCCGTGTCGGTCACGTTTCCGCACACCATTACGGTGGTTCGTTCCTTGCACCTCTTTCTTCTGGCAGAAGTATAACTTTTATAAGCAATGAACTTATGAATATTAAGTAAACTGAACTCTTAAAGGTGACCTGTAAAGTAAAGGTGCCCATCACATGACAGCAGTGCACTGGCACTTCCTAGCTGATGCGTAGTCAGGAGTCTGGCGTGACCGGGCAATCTTATTCGAAGAAACTCTTGTGCACGTTCATGCTCGAATTTCCAGGCGTTTTCCCCCATTGAAATACAGATGGCTTTGCCAGGACCCGAGTGTCAGTTCGAAACAATGGGATTGCACTGTATCATTTGTGTCAGGCAACGGCAGACCTCCAACAGTTCAGACTAATCGAGTAACCTGTGTAAATGTTGCAGATTAATTGAAAACCTTATGTAGTTCCTTAACGTAAGATTCTGCAAGAAACAGATTATTCTTATTGAAATGGCCAATTCATATTGCCATATTGCAGTATCCCAGATTGGCGGAAAGTCAGGGGCTCTAGTCATGTTTATTTATTTATTTATTTATTATATGTATGCACAAACTCAGCCTGTTACCTTCAGAGCAAGCACTATGATGGCAATGTGGTTCTTTTGGTTTGCATGAGCATCCCTCAGGAGGTGTACACCAAGGCCCAAAGCCTGCACTGGGGGAAGATCCAACCAGCAAGGATCTCGGACTCCATCCAGGCAATCTTTGGCTAGAGGGTAAAGGGCACTGTTGCCATCACGCAGCAGAGCCAGGCTCTCACTCTGCAAATGAGTCAACACCTGTATATTAAGCTCCCAAAAATATCCGACCGAGGCATGATGATACAATGTTTAGTGTATTACAATTGCAAAAAAGACAGGAATGCAGATTCACACAGACAGGGCAATGCCATTTGCAAAAGCTCAAAGCTAATCGAGGAATAAAAAGAAAATTGTCAGAAATTCTGTTCAGTCTTTCATATCAACTTGCTTTTTCTTATGATATGCTTAATATTGTATTATGCTGTACATATCAAAAGTCATGAATACAGTCAAACCCCTTTCGAA
Source organism: Ornithodoros turicata (assembly GCF_037126465.1). Taxonomy (NCBI): domain Eukaryota; kingdom Metazoa; phylum Arthropoda; class Arachnida; order Ixodida; family Argasidae; genus Ornithodoros; species Ornithodoros turicata. Next base: position 61,584,528 of record NC_088203.1, read on the forward strand.
TGAAAGCTTCTTTCACAAAAGACTGGTATATAAATTTTTTTTTCTCCATGTGGCCTTACTGGCTCCCATAGGGCTGATGTGCGGTTTGAACATTTATGATTTCCTTTATAACAAACGTACATGATGAAGTGATTTTCCTGTCAGCTCCGCTAAATCCATACCTATACAACTGCTTTTTTTTGCAAGTTTTGCAATAAAATCACAAATGATACACTGCAGTATTATGTTGCCTCAAGTACATGGATGATGATCGTCACAGTCCCACAAATGTCATCCATACTAGGAGATAACACTATGAGAATAAAGAAGCCCTTACTTCTCCTGCAATAGTGAGGGACACCTGTCTTTGGTCCTGTCCCAGGAATGAGTGGAGGTACGTAGGGAATGGACTGTCTTGCTCCGCTCGACCCGTGACAATATTGTACACCACATAGCTCAAATGGCCTCCATTGCGCACTACAGCATGGATACCTGAAAGGGATTACATTTCAGTAAGGCAAAACTGAATAAGTCAGTCTGCACAAGTATGCACCAATGTCACAGGATGAGTGAAGAACATCTGGGAGAATTAAAGGAGCATGGACGTGACATTTAACGTGGTTTGAAACCAGCCTTGTACGTAACTCATTACTGGGTAAGAAGTTACTGTTTTGAAGAACGAAGTAATTACTTAGTTACTCTTCTAAAATTTGTATCGAGTAACGCGTTTAGTTACAAAAATGGGTAACTCATTACTGCAAGTTACTCGTTACTTTTGTTTTTTTCCTCCCTTCTCCTTTTACTTCAGCATGGACTACCTTCTGAAATGGGTGCACCATCCTTATACTTTGCGCGTGGGGTCCTGACCTGGATGTTGAGGCAGCGGGTTCCCCATATCCATGTCACTGACCACATACAACCTTCTGTAAAAACCACCTCATGGTCTTCCTGATTTTGCTGAGGATGCATCATGAGGTTATGAGGACATTTTCTGCACTTGTAAAAGCCATGAACCTGACCTGGCTTTACGGCTTAACTCGAGTCATAACCCTCGATTTTTCTCGCACTTGCTCGCTTTATATATATGTGCGAGTTCTGGAGTACGGAGGTCCACTCACTTAGCAGAGCTCACCTCAGCATCACCATGGCCTGCGTTAGACGATATGATCAGAGTGAAGGAAGCAACAGGCGATGCTAATTTAGTATTTGTGTGCCTTTTTTTGCTTTCTGAAAACAAAATGCCTGAGTACCTCATCTTACTCAAATTTAAAGAAATACGTAAAGGTAAAGTAACGGTAAGGCAAAGGTTTGGTTCTATCTATTGCACATATAGCTACTGTTTGACGGCATTCGGTTACAGCTCAAAAAGTGAAAACTACTGCTTTGCACCAGTGCCTTCTCTGCCACCTGGGTTGGACGACTTTAACTGACGCGTTGTCCATTTGCCATTTGGGATCGCTACACACACATGTCCAACAAAGGTGCCTGTTGCTTCTAGTGCTTACGTTGAGCACTTGTTCAGTGTCGCCACTGATAATATCTCGCGAAACACTAATATAATATCTAATATCTATAATAACTAATATCTCGCACAAAAATGACCGGTGGATATTTGGAGCACCAACTCCTACTGAAATTAAATTCAACGTGAAATATCAATGAAGATAAAAAGATGTTAATTTCACAATTGGGCTGTGTTAAACATCCTACATAAAGGAAAAGCAACTCGTTACTAACGAGTAATAACACGGTTTCTTTTGACTTTTCAGTAGCAAGTAACATATTCAGTTCCTTTTCTCGGTAACGTGTACTAGCCTGCATGAAACCCTGTTTCACTCGTTAAGGTGTCCCTCAGGAGCCACAATGAAAAATATGTTAATTGTGCGGTACACAGTGGGCTCCCGATATGCCGAACTCGCTTAAGCCGGATTTCCGGATAAGCCGAACAAATTACGGACATTTGTTTGTTTTTCCCATAGACGCCATATAAAAAAATTCCGCTTAACACGAACAGACACCGCGGGCAGGCACGTGATGCTGTGCTCAGCTTCCACCACCCCCCCCCACGCGGGAAAACTCTGTGGTCGTTTGGTCCCTATTTGGGCCGACCACACACAGCCTTTCCTCCTTTTGCAAGTGCATCATAACATGAAACCCAAACTTTGTGGTGTCTTTTGATGTGCAGGCATTCGGAATCCCTGCGGCACGTGTGATTGCGCAATTTGCGTGCAGTCGCGGGGGGGGGCTGCCGTTGGCGTGCAGTTGGGGCCCATTCAGTGGGCAACCAGTGGCTTAATAACGCTTCAGTAGGTAGCCAAACTGGCAGGAAGTAAGTTACTGTATGCTGCCATGTTGCCAATATGCCGTTTCACGATTGCTACCCTGTTTTTGACATTTTCTATGACACTTTTGGGTCCTTCTGTTAAGATGAACTTCTGATAAGACGAACAAATTTCCGTGGTCCCCTCGTGTTCGTCTTAACGGGAGTTCACTGTATTGTCATATTGACAAAAACACTTGCAGAGAGCGGCCTCAGACAGATGGCTTTATCTCTTTGCATGCCGCCGGCAACTCACACGCTCATACCCACTTTTGCTGCACCAGTCTATGTCACATGACCACCCAGACAGGGGAACTGCTCATGTCGCGAAGTACCCTCCTCCTTCCCTTGTCCTCTTATAAACTCTTTCAAAGCATGAAATTTTTTTTTGAATGTGTGAACAGACGCCCTGCACGCACGCTACAGGTCACCTGTGCTCCTCATGCTTTTGCAAGAGTTCATTATATTTGCTGCAGATCAGCCTAGGAGGCACTCTATCCTCCCCCAATTTCCCTCTCCTTCCTGCTGTCCTGTTTCCATCTCTCCACGTGTGTACACCGCTCGCAGCTGCAGTTGCCGCGTGGCGCTAACATGGAGTAAAAAAAAAATTAAACATTTGCTGCAGAACATTTGTTGAAGCAAAAAATTTAAAAAATTATGGGGACCACCTCATTGCTTCTTTGAGACCACCTTAAGCCTCAGCTCATTAACTTAATTCAGTGCTTCCCGAGAGATATATATATATAAGATACCGTGTTGCACCGGGCCAGGCTCGTGCTAGGCCTGGGCCCAAAAATGCAGCCCGTGCAGTGCTCTATGCTCACCCATTTTACTGTCTCAAGTTCCCATTCTGTTTTATTTTCTATCTTTTGTACAGCTGTTTCTACAGCTCTGCTGAACCGCTCTCATCCATGTGACACATGGTGAATGTACAGTGATATCACACACGGTGCACAACCGGTGCATTGAAAGGCCAAGATTGTGACCTGTGTCACATATGATAGCAGCATGCATGTTTCAGGTCACTACAGAGCTTAGTTACCTTGGGGGTCTACAGCCATGGCTAGGATATGTGGGTCAGATGGGATGCACACCCTCCGTGGCGTCCTCTGCAGGCAATCGGGGAGGCGAGGCATGGTTCCTCGCACAGGTTGCAGCTCATCACGTCGCAGCAGACGGCACTCTGCCAGAGGATCTTGTTGAGACTCTCCATCTTTGCCAAATCGCACTGCCACATAGGCGCCATCAACCTGCACAAATTTCCCCTCTCTATCAGGCTTTAAAAAAGTGCTAACTGTGGTCATTTTAGGACAATTATTACGCATTGTTGACATTACACACAAAAGATTTGAGGTAGATATGAAGACAAGTTCAGTATATCACTAATGTAACACACTATTTTTAGCAGACTCAATGTCCCCAGTAGATAGTATCTTCTGCATAACAGAACAGCAGAGCGCAGAGCACAAAACAACTAGAGGTGTCCGACTATTCAAAATTTTAAACATGAATCAAATATTCCAGATATTCAATGTGCATTCAAAAATTGTAGATTCAGATTAGGGGTGTGCGAATTTCGAGTTCTCGAATTCCAATCGCATATCAAACGCTTGAACTATTCGATTCACGAATCGAATATCCAATATCCGATTTTTCGTATACGTCGAACCTCGATATAACAAAACTCACGGGGAACGCAATTTCTTTCGTTGTATCGAACATTTCGCTGTATTGAATTGAAGGTCACGAATCATGATCTTCGCGAGGCCGCGCGCTGTACATAAGCGTAGATAACTCCCGCTACGATACAGAAAAGTTTTTCTTGAAATATTATAGCAACTACAAATACAGCGCAAAACAGCACTTACGGCATTTTATTCTTGCGTGAAATAGCCAGTTATTCGCGTCTGCGTCATGCCTAGAAGATGCACTGTCACGCATTGTTCGTACGCCCCCAAAGCCTCCGCAGCGTTCTCCATATCGTGTCGCGATCCCGCACACCTTCCAAGCACGTCTGTGGCAGTGCGTCTTCCATAAGGCTCTTCGTTGCTACGACATGTTTGTCCCAGTCAAGAAAATCTGGCTGATTTCATCACGTAGGCCACCACGCGAACAAAGCGTTTCCCACACACACGCGTTGGCGCCTTATGTCTCGTCTCTTTTCGTCCTGTACTTGGCTGCAACCGGACAGTTCAAAACCAGCGCGAAAAGGAGAAACCTCCGAAGGAAAATCTCAAACCTTCCAATGACTCAGACTTCCTTTTGTAGGCACCAGATTCCTCCCGACCCTAATCGCACGTGTCATCCTTCGCCGCAGGAACAGGACACAGCTTTGTTTTCGTGACCCTGAAATCTGCTTTGGGGTCATAAACCTTATCTCGTTCTTTCGCTGTATCGAGGCAGCGATTAAAGAGTGTTTAGTTGTAGCGGGAGTTAAAATACATTGATCTTTATGGCCCTCTGCCAGGGAATCCAAATCATTTCGCTCTATCGTGAATTTCGTTATATCGTGTTTCGTTGTAACAAGGTTTGACTGTATTCGATTATTCCAGGAATATGAAGGACACAACCCGAAAGTGGGCTTCACCTGATGCTTCCGTGCATGAGATGAAGCCTGCTTTACGAAATTGTTCTTGCTGCAGGACCAACACAGGCGGGACAGTGTTTAGTTTAAGATAACGTTGTCCAAAGTGAGTTTTGTAGACATCGTCTCTGAAAAGGGTGGCGCCCCTCCCACATGCGGTTTAGCGGTGCCGACGAGGGACCTTGATTTGATGTCTGTGAGGTTGCCTTTAAAAAGTTAGGACTCTTGAATAATGACTACAGCCCACGAACAAGAAGGGTGTCTTAAAGATGTTCTTTACGTCTAAAATTTCAGTAGTGCAACTTCCTTGGGCAAGTGCAAAGAAACTAAAGGCTGTTCATGGCAAGGCTGGGGCAGGATGCCACTTTGTTTGTTTCACAAATGGCCTGTGGTTGTCTGAAACAATTACAGCCTCATCTGTATAACGTGCTACTGCCTGACATAAAATTTTGAAATGGTGGTAACCACTCCAGTAAGTGTAGGCACACCTGAAAAGCAGGAAGCACTCTCATGTAAAATTAAAGAGTAGAGGATTTAGGAGAATTCCATGTCTCTCTTGTGACAGCTAATGCCAGAAAAATTATACTAAAGCCATGGGCTACAAAATGGAAACTTTTAGTGTGAAAGTCACACACTGTAAATTTTGCCCGAATATTCGATATTTGATTCGGTATTCGGAATTTTTTCCTCCATTCGATTCGATATTCGATTCGACTTAAAATATTCGGATTCGCACACCTGGTATGAAATTTGAAAAAACTTGAATACTGGAATTCAGATATTTCCAGTACGTATTCAAGTTTTTTCAAATTTCATACCAGCTTACTACCAAGCTGTTGCATGTTGCGCGCCTGAATTTGTTCGTTGTGGGAACACATGAGCCTTCAACACCCAGGAATCAACGAAATTCAAATATGTCAGGAAAACGGTAAACACGCAGGAGGTTCTAGGTTCGACCCTGGTCTCAATATCTTTTCCCCCTCCCGAGTTATTTGAATTTCACCGCTATTATTAGTTTGTGATGAGAATAGTGAAGAAAGAAACATACTTTGAGCACCCGTCCTACAGGAACATTCTTGACATCTTCCACAAACACAACATCCTTGAGGTGCCATTCCTCTTCATCTCTACTCCTCTGTTCCAGAATGTCTAAGGAAGTGCTGTTCTTGTGTTTGCGTTTGTGTGGAGGAAGAGGGCTTTGACCAGAAGAAGGTTCACTACATGTTGACGAGGCTGGCGATGGAGGAGGAGGCATCTCTGTGCGGTCGCAGGAACCTCCCTTGTCTGACTGTGCTTTAGATGCCTCACAGGGTTCTCCCTTCTTGTCACTGCACCAAGACATAAGGTGCTTCAAGCTCTATTCAAAAATGCCCCAAGAAATGAACAGAAAGAAAAAAATGCCTCAAAACAATGCTGTCCTGCTCTTGTTCTGCAGGAATTTTGGGCAGGACAGTGCCAGAGACATATTGCTATGCAGAATATGTGCAATTTGTGTATGCCTAACCTGACACAGTACATCTCAGCTTTGCAGCTCTCTCTCCAGTTTCATGCTTGCTCACAGTCCCTCAATGGCCCCTCACTGTGTCCCAAATGAGGGGGAATATAACATTTGGGGGAAATGGGCAAATGTTTTCTCACTCTTTCTTACAAGTCTATCTGCCTCTTTTTTTCTTTTTGTCCTAACTTTGCCTTTCCTATTTAATAATATCCATATCTCCCCTGCTCTGCAGTACCAGGTAATACCACGGGTTTTGACTTTTGGTAGGAGAGTGTTGTTGCAAAGGCGAGTTTTCTCGTGTGCCAATTGGCCCCGCAACTGGCATGTGTAATGTCGTGTGTAATGACATGTGTGCTTGCGTGGCGTCGAGGATGGGATGATTGCCTTTCACACTGATATCTTAGCCGCTCATTGTCCTGAAAGTCAACCTGCGTTTATCTGGACTTCATTTATCCGGATCCTGCGCTATCCGGACAAAAAAGCATGGGGACGAATTTCTCCCCATGTATTTCGCCCTCGTTTATCCGGACTTCAGCTTCCGGACTCGGACGAGAATTCCAGGGCACAGAAGTGACTATACCCAACAATCGGCTTCAATTATCCAGTCATTGTCTACGAATGACACTTGGCCCACAACTAGTCAAGCGAGGTCGAGAACCCTGGTTGTGGCCTCCCTTTTACTGACACAAAGACGGTGTTGCTAGGAAGAATTTTCTCCCTTTCCGACTTTGCACGTTACACAAAAGTAATACACTGAGCAGTCTGGTCATTTCAGACTGAGAAGGTCCGCAACGAGGACCCCTGCGCTGGAATCACAGATGACGATATCGTCAGTGTCGTCGCTTCCGATAGTGTTAAAGAAGAATCTGATGATTAAAGCGTGGATGCACCGGCTGTGACGCTAGAAAATGCGCGGGCGGCACTGAGAACAGCGCTGTTATTTTTCGTGCGACAGAACAATATTTCGCAAGTCAATGCTATTAGCAAAGGTTTACAAGAACTGGATGCGTGTATTAGAATGAAACAGATGACAATGGATAGTTTTCTGTGTAATGGTCAATAAAGATGTCCTTTTAGGATCACTCTGGATTTTCGTGTTTCACTTATCCGGTTCCCCCGCTATCCGGACATTTTCACAGGAAATGAAGCCGTTCGGATAAACGTGTGTCGACTGTATATATATATATATATAAATGAAGAAAAATAGCATACGCTCTTTGGCTGCACGTTGAACATATGTTTATAAGTCCCAAACGTCGCCACACCAGCATTGGACAGCTGTTTCGGCCTTATTGGGTCTTCATCAGCAATGCGTAGGTGGGCGACGTTTGAGCGAGTGGCGTCGGAAGGTCACGTGGAACGTGATGTCCTCCCGTCAGGGTGAGTGACTCACCTCTGAAAGCCCAGTGCGAAGCCAGTAAAGTATTAAATGAAGAAAAATAGCATACTCTCTTTGGCTGCACGTTGAACATATGTTTATAAGTCCCAAACGTCGCCACACCAGCATTGGACAGCTGTTTCGGCCTTATTGGGCCTTCATCAGCAATGCGTAGGTGGGCGACGTTTGAGCGAGTGGCGTCGGAAGGTCACGTGGAACGTGATGTCCTCCCGTCAGGGTGAGTGACTCACCTCTGAAAGCCCAGTGCGAAGCCAGTAAAGTATTAAATGAAGAAAAATAGCATATGCTCTTTGGCTTTGGCTTTTTTTTTTATCTATGTGTTAAATTGCCCATTAAATAAATTAGTTTTTGTTAACATTCCTGTAATCTGTTGTCCAAGTCTTATTATTTCACTTTTATTCAACTTCGTAGCCGTCTGATATATTAACCTATTTGTCCTATATATATATATATATAATGTTTACAGTTTGATTTTGACTCCCAGCCGAGTAAAGCTGTTTCGTCCTACTTGGGACTCGTCAGCCCGGCATAGGGAAGTGACCACGGTATCAAAAGTTCCACGCGAAATAGTGGCATAGTCTGCCTGTTATTCGGTGGAATACATGACAAGAGCAGACGCCAGATGTTGAGAGTATGCCGGAATTCCCTCGCTGGAAAAACAAGATGTTACTCCCTAATAACCAATGAGGGTGCGACCTTGAGAAAAGGAATGCTCTCGGCCGTACCAGCGTCTCATAGTTAGAGGGTGTCTGGAAGGCACCTTTCCTCCTCTCAGCACCGCGCTCTCACTCCTCCGCTTAGGGAGCGATGTCTCGCCACTGAAGCTTCTCCAGTTGCGACAGCAGCAGTGATCTTTAAAATGGGTTTATTTAATATCTAAGCACGTTTGGGAGGAAAAGATTAGCTGGATAGATTGTCAGCCAATGAGGTTTTATAGATGGGTTCCCAGGTTTGAGGTGGAGGTCTGAATCTAAGGAGGTCGCACCCACATGACCTGTGCTGCTCCTGCATGTATTGGACTCACAATGACTGTAGTGTGTCATTTTCCTGTAATACATATTCCCTGGGCATACCTAAGTATCTTGAAGTGGCAGGTATCTGGAATGCCCCAAGCAGCAGCCAGAAGCTGCCCTACTCTAGGCACACCACCTTGAGTGGTAAAAGCCAATGCCCCTGGGTGGTACATCGGGCTGTTACGCATGCACACCTGCGACCCCACCACAATTTCGCTCGCCTGGCTCATGGCACGCTGCTTTTTGGCACGGCAGCTCGCCTTCTCCCATAGTTTCTTGCGCTGACTGAATGGCAACACGCCCCTGAAAAAGACAAGTGTTGTACACATCTCTGCCATGTGCAATATCACATGTGTATTGCAGGCACATTATCACTATAAAATTTGTCAAAAGAAGTTTAACTATATACAGTCGCCTACCAATTTTTTGGACCCAGATTTTTCAGATATGCTCGATTATTCGGACGCATTCACGGAAAGGCAATGGGCCCCATAGAGTTAAGGTATAGTAAGGTACATATAGAGGTACGTCCAAAATTTCAGATGCCGTACAGCTCCGTCACTAGATATTCTGGACAGGCTTTGCCGAGCCCACGAGCGTCCTGAGCGGTCGCCAGCTCACCACGTGCACATGACGCAACGCCAAGGTCAAGGAAACCAAATATAAAAATTGAGGCAAGAAAATAGACAGTGACTGTTCATTTTCCAATACTCTGAGTGAAGGAGTCCTGTCGTGGTGATTCACAAAGCGAGCATGTGCTGTCCACCTGCAAAGTAAAGCGAGCTTCACCTAAAGCACGCAGGCGTTAGGTGAAGTCGACTTGAGGAATGGTGACGCCTAATGTTGCCAGAAGTTGTCCTGATATGTTCCCTCCATGTGTTCGGGATATCGACGACTTGCCATCTCACAGCGCATCCATCAACCTCGGAACTAATGAAGGTGACTGTGGTGCTTTTGCCCGTATATATACAATATCGCTTCAGGAAGTAGCAGCTGTGGAATGTAGATCTAGATGGCAGTAGAAGCCAATGTTATCATGCAGAGAGGGAAGACAGCCCGTTAAGAAAGCATCGATAACTTTTTCCGGCCTACTAATACTTAATAAAGTTGACTTTTGAAGCGAAATTCTTTTTTTTTTTTTTCGGACTGCTCGAATATTCGGGCTTTGGCGCGATCCCTGCAGAGTCCAAAAAATTGGATGGCAACTGTATGTATGCTCTGTTTTCTTTATCCATATCTCACCACACTTAAGTGCTGTATGATACAGACATCATTAGCATCCAGTTCTCTTTTGTCTACTGCAGTGCAGCCTTCAAGAGCACACATGCTTTAGGTGAAGCTGACTTGCAGAGCTACTCCTTGCAACTTCAATGTTTATTCCAAGGGCTACTCAGGCATCAATGACCTTTTACATTTATTTTGAAGTATTTTGTTTTGTTTTCTAAACACATTAAATCGTTGCTCATAAATGTCTAGCAAATAACAGATACCCGTGCGTGGAACTGCAGGGGTACAAATTATGCCATTCTTTTATTTTTTTCTTCTCCGTCTTTTCCGTGCCAAACTATGGGTACGCAAATTATGCAATGGCACAAATTGCTACAGCCCCTAGCTTTTTGCGGTGGAAAATTTAGCTTTCCGTGAAGAGGGATTTACAAAACCACAGGATTCTGCAGGTAAAGAAAAACAAGCAGAAAAAGTGCAGCATTCTCCTAAGATTGCACACTGACTAATACCTCGCCTTCCCAGCCTTTCGTAACTTTCTAGTGCGCAAAGAAAACTAGACTCAACCCCGTCAGTCTCTCTCCAGGCGTTGCTGTCGTTAAATTGCCTTTTCGTCGTGCCACATTCAGCCGTGTCTGAGCCAGCACTATCGGTGGTGTCAGGCATTCCAGTCACGCCTGAATGGGTTCAACCCGCAATTGAAATCCTTACATAATTCCATAACACATAAAATATTTCGCAAAAGAAACAGACGACTCTGAAGGAAACCGCAGGTTTCACGAGACATGGCCAATTCCACAAAATTTCGCAGATTCGCGGGAAAACTAGGGGCTCTACAAATTATCCAAGTGAATACGGCACTACATGATTAACACACTCACAAATAATCTGTGTTCGAGGAAGAACATTTTGTGTTGAGTGCTGCAGTAGCAGTATGATTTGGCAAAGGTGCTTCTGACTGGAAATTGTAAGTTATCACAGTGCTTCTACAATACCTTTATCGTTCTTCCTTGTCATACATGGCACAGTATTAAAGGGACCAAGTTCTGTGTAAAAGACCCTTACCACCAGTAGAGAGCCCCTGACTGGAGGCGGACGCAAGTGTACAGGGAGCAGACATAGAGGGCAGAAACAGGTTCTCCCTGGAGCTCAGGAAACACTTGGGCTGGATGCTCTAGGCGCTGGGAAACTGCAGGCCCTAACGCGTCGTCCACCCATGTAGCCACACGGCCAGACTCTGTTACTACTGTAGCGCGCACGCATCGTCCTTCTACCAGAACACAGCGTTCACCAAGGAGACCTAAAGACACTGTCTTAGGATGATGGATTACAGGGTTCTGAAAAAGGAATAGCACACTTCTATAGCATACCATAGCATAGCATAGAGGGCAGTCAGCCATAACTGTGATATGCACAGTATGCTCCTTTAGGAAAATGTGCACAAACGCAAACGAGAAATACTAAACTTATTACTGTACTAGTTTTCCAGTAAAGTTAAAAATCTAAAGAAATCTCACTACAGTGGAGACCACTTATAAAGTAACCGCTTACAATGCGGGACTGCTTATAATTAGGGCCCGACTTTTTAGGGTTAAACCCGTATCCGCCCGATATTTACCCCCTGAATGAAATCTGTAAAATTGGGGTTTAACCCGAATCTACCCGAAAACATCCGGGTCGCATGGCACACTCATAAGCGTGCATTAAAATAAAGTTTGATAACATTGCTAAACATTAGTTCCATGTTAAGACAAATTTTTATTAAACAAAAAAAAAATCACCCGAATACACCCGAATTCCTGACGACAGAATATGCCGTAACGGGATTTAACCCGAATACACCCGAATTTTCAAATGAAAAATATCACCCGATATTTACCCCCCGAATTTGGCCAAAAATAAAACCAGAAAAAGTCAGGCCCTACTTATAATGCGGCTTTTCCCGACCCCCAATATTTTTGCCATAGAACAATGTATAGGAATACCACTTATAATGGTCCATCTGATGCGGGATACTGGTTACAGTGCGGTCACTGGCATCCTCCTTGAAGTAGATGAAGGATGGAGCGAATTTTCAGCAAATTAATTCCGAAGAGTGAATCACCCACCGCGAAGAACGCTTCTGTTATCTCCTCATGACGAGGCGGGCGAGGGTGTCATGCCAACGCCACCTAGATGCATAAGGCCTGCTTATTGCCTTCTCTCCTTCCTTCGCTACATGGACATATAAAGTGAGAATTTGTCTGCTACTGCGATTCCCCGTTCTGCGAATTCAAAACTCACACAGCTAACTTGGAACCCGTAGACCTGAATCTGTAGATAAAAAGTCCAACACGCTTTACAGAAAATTAGTCTTGAAAACGATATGGGACCGTTTTGTGCTTTACTTTAAAGTTTTCCCATTTAGAGTGCGGCAATGTTCAATCACTTCTCACAGATGACGGGGGTTGGTTCTCATGGCTACCGCCATTGAAAACATGATCCAGATTGGCTGACTCTTAGTTGTTACGTCACGTCGACGGTATGGCGAAAACAGTGAAAGATCGTCATATGCGGTGATCACAACCGATTGTGCTTGCGTAGCGTTGCCATGCTGTGTGTCGTCAGGATTGCCGTAACTTCCGCCGCAAGCATGGAAGATACGCACAGCGTCTTGCCTGTTCGTATCATTCACCATGGCCTTGCATTTGCGAGACATTTTCTTTCACAGACCAAAGTTGGTCACGTGGGGTTCCTCCCTCTATACCAATGAGATGAATTTGTGGTGAGGATCTTTCTCCCTCTTCATAAACATGAGGAGGAGCATGTCAGGCGCGCACACGCGTGCGACACGGGGGATCATTGATATCATCCGTAAAGGCAAGATATCGATTCGTATCAACCGAACTGTAATACATGGGAAGACTAGGCATTCCGGCCGGGACCGGAAAGGACTCATATCATCCCGAAATTCATATAATCCATGATCACATCATCGAGATTCTACTGTATACTACTGTTCTAGACAACAAACTGGCGTGAACCGATACATATGTCACCCTGGACCTGAATCGGAACCAAATCTCATGAAACCCGAACTTGAACCAAACCAATGAAATGTTCGACACTCTGCGGAAGAGCATGGAAGTGGTGACGTTGCTCGGAATTTGTCAGTGAATGGAGTTGGAAAAAGATAGCCTTGTGTCAACGAAGACGCACATTGCATTCTGAGAAACAAAGAGCTTCCTGAAGAGGAAACTCTTGTGCTGACATATATAGGGGAGCGCTGACAAAATGGTGGTGTCATACGAAAGTATATGACTAGTGATGCAAAACTATGGATAGTACTGTTAATACTATCGACAGTTGTATGAGAATAGAACTAACGATAGAAAGAAAACTATCGATAGTGCTATCAGTAGTACAGTATTGATAAAAATGGAACCCGAAAAAGGGACAGAGGAGGGACACGACACGACACGTTCTCGAACACAGCAAACCCTTTAATGACAGAATCACCTACATACCCAACAACTTCCAAATTGGTGGCGAGGGAGCAACCGACGCCACACTTACACAATTCCTCCTTGTGACAATCTCTTTGTACTCCTTTAACAGTCTCACCACAGGGTCCCGAACCGAAAAGAATGTTCAGTGATTGTAAGAAAACAGACCGCATCAATATAGACCGAGTCGTTACAGAGATATCCGTTTGAGAAGAAGCGGAGCAGGTAGAGCGAAAAGTTGTTTTGAGAGAATGAAGCGCAAAGTTTCACGCTACTTTTACTGCAAATTAGAAGGCTTCAGCAGTGTAGCCTTTTGTGCACAGGTTCCCTTGCCATCCTGGCACTTTGTTTGATGCACTTTGACTGTTATTGCCTTTGATCAAAAGTCTGACAAGGCATAGTAAACTCGTGCTTTTGTTAGTTGGGTAGAAATCCAGCGAACCGGAAGAATGTAGGAAGGGACACAAGCCGCCGATATTTCGAACAGAGACTGTTCTTCTTCTGGGCACCGTCCTCATCATTGGCATGGTATTTAAAGGGTTAGGTGTGACGTGTTTAAAGGTTCATGCGAATTGTGGGTCAACAGCCCGGAGGGAAGAAAGGTTCCGTACGGGCTTCTACAGCCGGAGTGAATGGCTGCTTTGTTAGAGTGTGGAGGGGATTATGTGAACGTAGTGATCTAGGCTACAGATCGGTTACAGAAAAATGGAAGGTTCACGAACACGTGGACGGAACGGGACAACAGGCAAGAATTGGCAAGCATGGCATAAGATAAGGAGGTTAGTGGTTACGTGGGGAGAATTCCAGAACCAGCAAAGGGTTTTTTTTTGTTTTTTTTAAATATTTGTAATGCAAAGTTGTGGCATGCAATAAAGAAAGCAGTGGCCATGCAGAACATAACAGATGATAACGGAGGTAGAAGGGAAAAGCATATTTTATTTGTGAAGTGTTTCTAGGGTGCCTTGTGATTTGTTGATACCGGACGGGTGAAGAGCATTGAACTTGTATATGAGATAAGACTCCCTATCACGTCTGTCCCATGTGGATCTAAACCCGGTTTCTAGAATATATAGTTTAATGTTGTCAAAATTGTGACCAGGAACGTTAAAGTGTTCGGCGACTGCTTTGGGGAGTTTGTTGGACGTGTCGGTTCTGTGTCCGGTAAGGCGGTTGTTCATTTGTTGGCCGATTTCACCAATGTATTGCATAGAGCAGTCGCCGCATTCAATGCAGTATATGACATTGGAGCCTGTGCATGTGAATGCGTGGTTAACGGGGTGGGTGTAATTGCTCGCAGTGCTTTGGATGGAGTTAGCGTGTTGAACGTGCTTGCATGTTTTGCAGCGCGGGAGGTTGCAGGGTTGTGTTCCCGTGTACGGGGTGCTTGTTTTGCTGATTTTGGCTTTAACCAAGGAGTCTGCCAGGTTTTTTGCGCGTCGGTATGTCACCTGTATGGGATTTGTGAATATATTGCTAAGTCTGTCACTGCTTTGGAGGAGGGGCTCGTGCTTCTGTAGAATGGCTTTGATGTTTGGAAGTGTGTTGGAATATCTTGTGATGAAGCTTATTTGGCACGCGTCAGGATTTTTTCGGTTTTCCAGAACCTCGTCTCGATCGAGTGTGAGTGCCTTGCGACGGAATTCGGTTAGGAGGGAGTCTGGATAGTCCCTTTGGGCAAGTGTACTGCAGAGTTCGTCAAGCTTCTCAGCGTAATCTGTGTCGTTTGAACAAATTCTGCGTAGTCTTACACTCTGCCCATTAGGAATTCCAACCTTACAGTGACGCGGGTGGTGACTCTTGAAGTGAAGGTATTGTTGTTTGTCAGTTGGCTTTTTGTACAGGGTTGTGATGAGGTTGCCGTTGTCTAGTGATATTGTGGTGTCGAGGAAGTTAATTA